>NW_027187327.1:7109509-7209691 GCF_028583685.1 Petaurus breviceps papuanus
ATATATATATATATATATATATATATATATATATATATATATATATAACACAAAAACGTAGCAGTTTCACATTAAAAGATCAGGGCTTAGAATGATATTCTGGAAAGCAAAGAAACTAGGATTCCAATCAAGAATCATCTACATAGCAGAAACAAGCATAATCCTTCAAAGGGAAAAATGAACAGTCAATGAAATATAGAGGACTTCCACACATTCCTGATGAAAGACCAGAGCAGAATAGAAATTTTGACTTTCAAATACAAAACTCAAGAGAAGATAAAAAGGTAAACAGGAGAGAGAAATCATAAAGGTTTTGATATGGTTAAATTGTTTACCTTCCTACATGGAAAAATGATACTTGTAACTCCTAAAAAGTTCCTCATTACTAGGGTTGTTAGAAGAAGCATTCATGAACAGTGGGCATGGGTGAGAGTTGAATATAATGAGGTAATTATCTAAAAAAAATAAAATTAAGGAATAATAAAGAGGAATTCACTGGGAGAAGGAAAAAGAGGGCAGTTGAATGGAACAAATTATAAATAAAAAAGAGGCACAAAAGAGCTCTTACAGTGGAAGGGAAAATGTGAAATGGGGAGGGGGGAGCAAGTGAACCTTACTCTCATCAGAATTGACTTAAACAGAGAATAACATATATACTCAGTTGGGTATAGAAATCTTTCTTATCAATAGGAAAGTAGGAGGGGAAGGGTCTAAGAGAAGGGAGGGGTGATAGAAAGGAAGCTGGACTGGGATAGGTAAAAGACAGAAGCAAAACACTTGTGAGGATAGACAAGGTAAAAAGAAAGAGTAGGATAAACAGAGGGAAAATAGGACAGAAGGATCTACACAGCCATTATAACTTTAAAAATGTTTAATAGCAATTCTCTAATAAAGACCTCATTTCTCAGGTGGCTAGGTGGCTCAGCAAGTAAGAGCACTGGCCCCAGTGTCGGGATGACCTGGGGATCGAATCCAGGCTCAGATACTTACTTAGCACCACACCCAGAAATAACTGGCCATGTGACCTTGAGCAAGTTACTTAACCCCAATTGCTTTAAAAAAAAAAAAAGACCTCATTTCTCAAATATATAGAGAACTGAGTCAAGTTTATAAAAACAAGGGTTCTTTCTTTTTTTTTTTTTTAAAGCAATTGGGGTTAAATAACTTGCTCAAGGTTACATGGCCAGTTATTTCTGGGTGTGGTGCTAAGTATCTGAGTCCGGATTCAATCCCCAGGTCATCCCGACACTGGGCCCGGTACTCTTACTAGCTGAGCCACCTGGCCACCCCTAAGGGTTCTTCTTTCAAAGGTCAAAAGATATAAACAGGCAGTTTTCAGAAAAGTAATCAAAGCTATCTATAATCATATGAAAAAATGCTCTAAATCACTATTGACTAAAGAAATACAAATTAAAACAACTCTGAGATACCATCTATCACCTATCATCTAATATTACAGAAAAGGAAAATGACAATGTTAGAAGGGATGTGGGGAAACTAAGACACTAAATGCACTGTTGGTGAAGTTGTATACTGATACAACCCTTCTGGAGAGCAATTTGAAATTATGTCCAAAGGGCTATAAAACCATGCATACCCTTTGACCAAGCAATATGACTATTAGGTCTCTATTCCAAGAGATTATAAAAAGAAGGAAAAGGGTCTATATGTACACAAATATTTATAACAGCTCTTCTGATGTAGGCAAAGAATTGGAAATTTAGCAAATGTGCATCAATTGGGGAATGGCTGAAGAAGTTGCTGCATATGATTGTCATGGAATACTACTGTATTATAAGAAATGATAAGCAGGATGCTCTAAGAAAAACCTGGAAATACTGATATGAACTGAGGCTAAGTGCAGTGAGAAAAACCAGAAGAACATCATATACAGTAACCACAATATTGTAATATGATCAACAATGAATTACTTAGCTATTCTCAGTAATACAATGATCCAAGGAAATTATGATTGACTTTCAATGAAAAATCCTACCCATCCCCTAAGAACTGATAGTCTCACTACATATTGAAGAATATTTTTTCTTTACATTTTTTTTATTTTTCTTGTTTATTTTTGTTTGTTTTTCTTTCACAACATGACTAGCATGGATATATATTTTGCAGGACTGCATGTGCATAATCTATATCAGATTATTTGTCTTCTCAATAAAGGGTGGTGGGAGGGAGAGAATTTTGGAACTCAAAGTTTTTTAAAAGAATGTTAAAAATTGTTTTACACGTAATTGGGGGAAAATAAAATATTAAACCACTAAAAAAAGTTTTTGCAAAAACAAAACCAACACATTCAAGATTAGCAGGAAAGCAGAAAACAGAATTTTTATAGGAGTTGTCCCTATTAAAGGCCTCATTTCTAAAAATATATAGAGAACTGAATCAAATTTGTATGAATAGTAGTCATTTCCCAATTGACAAATACCAAAGGATATGAGCAGACAGTTTTCAGACGAAGAAATAAAAGCTATCTATAGTCATATGAAAAAATGCTCTAATCACTTTTGATTAGAGAAATGCAAATTAAAACAACTCTGAGGCACCTCCTCACACTATTTAGATTGGCTAATATGATGGAAAAGGAAAATGGCAAATGTTTGAGGGGATGTAGAAAAACTGGGAGACTAATACACTGCTGGAGCAGTTGTAAAAATGATCCAGTCATTCTGGAGAACAATTTGGAAATATGTCCAAAGGGCTATATAACTGTACATACCCTTTGATCCAGCAATACCACTACTAGGTCTATATTCCCAAAAAGCTTTTTAAAAAGGAAAAACAACCATTGTATAAAATATTTATAGCAGCTCATTTTGTGGTAGCAAAGAATTGGAAATTGAGGGGATGCCCATCAATTAGGAAGGCTGAACAAGTTGTGGTCTCTGACTGTAATGGAATACTATTGTCCTATAAGGAATGACAAGTTGGATGATTTCAGAAAAACCTTAAAAGACTTATATGAATGATGCAAAGTAAATTGAACAGAATCAGGAGAACATTGTATACATTAACAGCAATATTGTATTATGATCAACTGTGAAGGCATGAGCTATTTTCAGCAATACAATGATCCAAGACTTTTCCAAAGGAATCATGATGAAAAATGGTATCTACCTCCAGAGAAAGAACTTATGGTATCTGGATGCAAATCAAAGTATACTATTTATCATTTTTGTGGGGTTTTTTTTTGTCTGTGTTCTCCTTCACAACCTGACTAACAAGAAAATGTTTTCAATGACTGTACATATATAACCTATATGAAATTGCTTACCATCTCAGGAAAGGGTGAGGGGAGAGAAGAAGGCAGAGAATTTAGAATTCAAAATTTTAAAAATTGAATGCTAAAAACTGTTTCCTAATGTAATTAGGAAAAATATTAATAATACTTGTACTAGTTAAATTAATTCCATTGTTGTGAAGAAAATAATTTGCAAAACAAATAGCATGTCAAAAATATAAGTATTTTGTGGCATGGCTAGGTGGCACAGTGAATAGAGCACTGCCCCTGGAGTCAGGAGGACCTGATTTCAAATCCAGCCTCAGACACTTAACACAAAAACTAGCCGTGTGACCTTGGATAAGTCACTTAACCCCAAATGCCCTCCAAAAAGGAAAAAAAATATATATATACATATATATTTTTTATTCCCATTATTGATATTTATTTAATTTGAAATTGGCTCCAAAATAAACATATACATTTAATTTTTCAACAAATCAATTAATAAATCAAGGAATTAAAAAGGAATATTACAAACTTTATTTTTTTTAATTTACTTGGAATATTAAAAATATGAGCAATAATATTAGGTGTTAAGACAATTTTTAAAAGTAAATATATTTGCTGTACATAGAATATTTGAAAATCCCTGTCACTAGTGGTTGCTGGCCTGTGCCAAAGTAATCCTAGAATACAAAAGGAGAGAGAATATCTCTACCCTTCTGGTTTCCAGGAAAAAAATTCAAGTACATAAAACTACTTGATAATGAATGTCTATTAGAGTCAATTACTTTTGAGAATAAATAAATTTTGATATTTGGGGGTAGAGGGGAGGGAAATTGGGGTTAAATGATTTGCCCAAGGTCACACGGCTGGTATGTGTTAAGTGCCTGAGGTCGAATTTGAACTCAGGTCCTCCTGACTTCGGGGCCAGTGCTCTGTTCACTGTGCCACCTAGCTGCCCCTGTTTGATGTTAATAAAATGGAATTATTTCTTTCTTGCCCTTTTTTTTGGAGGGCAGTTGGGGTTAAGTGACTCGCCCAAGGTCATACAGCTAGTTTTTGCGTTAAGTGTCTGAGGCCAAATTTGAACTCAGGTCCTCCTGACTCCAGGGCCAGTGTTCTATTCACTGTGCCACCTAGCCGCCCCATAAAACTGAATTCTTTTTAAAAAAATCTAGAGAAAGCATGAGTTATATTCAACTAATTTGAAAAGTATTCAAAACTGAGAATACAAAGATAAAACACAGGAGAAACAATGCACTTTAATGTACAGTCTAGAAGGAAGACAGGACAGGCACACAAATAACTGCATGCAGAATGGAGTTTGTTCACTCTGGAGTAAGCTCTCAAACAATTCAATCATTTTTTAAAACCATTTTCCAGAGTGACATTTGAATGCACATGAAAGGTAAACAATAATAAAAGTATGGCATTTGGTACAATGAACAGGCAGTGAGGTTGCAGAAACCATATGTCTCCTCTTCAAAGTATTTTCTATTATGGAGTCACTGACATTCATTTAGAGGGACATCAGTTTATTAAGAATATATGAGGCATGAAATCACAAGACTGATTGAAAAATATATAAACAATAGAGGTCATTCTTTAGCAAACTAATTTCAATTATTGTGAAATGTAAACGTCTTTAAAAGAAATCAAATGTATTTAATTATAATATATAATTACTAGAGATAGATTTTATATATTTGAGTAAATTCAGAGCATATATTAAGAAGCTTAAATTGATGAACCACAGCTTTCAATATTATGGTTGGTAATTTTATAAACATACTAACATAAGAAAACATTCTGAATGAAATGGCTAATTAAGTAACATTTGAAGTTAAAGTAAAATAACAGTTTACTTATTTATAGCAATCTTTAGTGTGGTTTCTAATAAAACTTGTATGTTTTAACACAAGATTTTGTGAAACCAATTAAAAAAAATATCATACCTACTGACTTATCACTTTAAGCAATCCTAACACCCTAAAGTTCATATTTTCCCAAAAGGTAAATTGCAGTGGGGTGAGAATTATTTACTTGAGGAAAAAAGATGTCTAATTGGCAAAAATTAAGCTCTTCTGCTACATTTTAATATGGTTTCATTTATTTAAAAAACTTATTTAAACCCAACTTTTTCAGGACTCCACATGGCATAAGATTAGCTACATCTCTCTAAGAGTAAGTAGTTTCACAAAACAAGAGAAAAAAAAGGTTGGTTACAAAGCAAACTACATTTCAGATATATAACTTAATTGCCCCAAATCCTAAATACAGAATAGTCATATATTTTACGCATCTGCAATAGTAGATCATGGGTGGCAGAAAAAAATGGACAACACAAAAAAGGCAGCACTATTAGGCCTAACATAATCACATATTGGAAAACGTCCTGCTCTGCTGGCTTCAGAGCTCCTAGCCTGCAGATTGTAGGGAGACCAAGCAACCATTATGAGGGGTAATTGCTCTTGCTTTAACTTGCTTGGATCTGGATTGCTGTCTAGGGTAGAGGTCCTGGGGTGTGTGACCAGTGAGCCAGAGCTTATGGAGGCTTCAGAAAGGGCAGCCAACTAATAGCTCTGGCAGCTAAGAAAATCCCAGCAATTTGGGACAAAGCTCTGCCCTCTGGAAGAAGAGTTTTACTGCGGCAAAAAGCTCAAAAGTCAAGTAATTGAGTAGCAACATGAGCAAGCAAAGCAAGCACAGCAACCCAAATCTAGATTCCTTTTTTGGGACAAAAAGGATGGAAGCATGGAACAGGAGGAAGAAAACAAAGTCAGAACTCCGGCTGCACCAAAAGCTTCCTAAAAATGTGAACTGTTTACAGGCCACAGAGAAGCTTAAGGATTTTGAAAACCAAATAAGAGAAGTGGAGCAAAAATTGGGAAGGGAAATGAGAATGATGCAAGAAAATCATGAAAAGATAGTCAACAACCTAATGGAAGAAAATAATACCTGAAAAAACAGACTAACAGGGCGGAGTCATGATTGCGGATTAGAAGTACAACCTCTGAGTGGCTCCTACTTCCACTTTCCCCAGTCAATGTAAAAAGGGGACTCTAAACAAACTTTGGAGCTGCAGAACCCACAAAATGACACAGAGAAGCTAAGCACCCTAGCAGGCCAGCAGGAATCAGCCAGTGCAGCGCTCTGGGAGCCAAGCCCAGGACTGCAAGCCTGAGGTTTTAGATCCAGGGAGGGCCTGACCAGTTCCTGGGGGGAGGGACTCCAGATCAGCAGCAGCTGTGGCTGTTTCCAGATTTATCAACATATAGATGAGGACAAAGTGAGAGGTCAATGCAGTCTGGACTTTGGGACCGAGTAAGTGGGAGTGAGTCAGCTTTTGCCCCCAAGGCGAGAAGCCATTGAGAGACCCGACAGAGTCAGTCAGCACCAACTGGCAGCTTCAGCTCCTGGCCTGCAGAGTGTAGGGGGACCAAGTGACCAGTCTAAGGGGTGATCGCTCTTGCTTTAACCTGCTTGGATCTGGATTGCAGTCTAAGGTGGAGGTCCTGGGGGGGGTGTCCAGCTTGCCAGAATGTGTGGAGACCTCAGAGAGGGCACCCATCTAATACCTCTGGTAGCTGAGAAAACCCCAGCATTTGGGACAAAAGCTCCCCTGTCTGGTGGCAGAGTCCTACTGTGGTAAAAAGCCCAGGGGTCAAGTGACAAAGGGGCAACATGATCAGGCAAAGGAAACAAAGCAGACAGAAGATTCCAACATCAGACTCCTATTTGGGGGACAAAAAGGAGCAAAGCATGGAACAGGAAGAAGACAGTGAAGTCAGAACTCCTGCACCAAAAGCTTCAAAGGAAAATATGAGCTGGTTACAGGCCATAGAGGACCTTAAGAAGCAGATAAGAGAAGTGGAGGAAAAATTGGGAAGAGAAATGAGAACAATGCAAGAAAATAACGAAATGAGAGTCAACAGCCTGACTCAGGAAAATGATACCTTAAAAAATAGACTATCTCAAAAGGCAAAAAAGGCTCAAAAAGTCAATGAGGAGAAGAATGCCTTAAAAAGCTAAATTTGCCAGATGGAAAAAGAATCTCAAAAGCTCAATGAGGAGAAAAAAAAAGAAAAGAAAAATATAGACTAACTCAAATGGCAAAAGAAGCTCAAAAAGACAATGAGGAGAAGAATGCCTTACAAAGCTTAATTTACCTGATGGAAAAAAGAATGTCAAAAAATTCACTTAAGAAAATCATTTCTTCAGAATTAGATTGGAGCAAATGGAAGCTAGTGACTTTATGAGAAATCAAGATACTATTAAACGGATTCAAACAAATGAAAAAACAGAAGGCAATGTGAAATATCTCATTGGAAAAACCTTAAAAAACAGACTAACTCAAATGGCAAAAAAAAGGCTCAAAAAGGCAACGAGGAGAAGAATGCCTTAAAAAGCTAAATTTGCCAGATGGAAAAAGAATCTCAAAAGCTCACTGAAGAGATTCATTCCTTCAGAATTAGATTGGAGCAAATGGAAGCTAGTAACTTCATGAAAAATCAAGATACTATTAAACAGATCCACACAAATGAAAAAATAGCAGGCAATGTGAAATATCTCATGGGAAAAACCACTGACCTGGAAAATAGATCCAGGAGAGATCATCTAAAAATTATTTGACTACCTGAAAGCCATGATAAAAAAAAAAAGAACCTAGAAATCATCCTTCAAGAAATTGTCAAGGAAAATTGCCCTGATGTTTTAGAACCAGAGGGCAAAACTGAGGTTGAAAAAATCCACCTATCACCTCCTGAAAAGGATCCCCAAATGAAAACCTCTGGGAAAATTATAGACAGGTTCCAGAGTTCATAGATCAAGGAGAAAATATTACAAGCAGCCAAGAAGAAACAATTTGAATATTGTGAAAACACAATCAGGATGACACAAGACCTGGCAGTTTCTACATTACAGGATTGAAGTGCTTGGAATATGATATTCTGGAGGTCAAAAGAGCTCGGATTTAAGCCAAGAATCATCTACCCAGCAAAACTGAGTATCATGTTTCAAGGGAAAATATGGTTGTTAAATGAAATAGAGTACTTTCAAGCATTCCTGATGAAAAAACCAGAGCTGAATAGAAAATGTGACATTCAGATACAAGAAGCAAGAGAAGCATGAGAAGGCAAACAGGGAAAAGAAATCATAAGGAACTTATCAAAGTTGAACTATTTACATTCTTACAAGGAAAAACAATAATAGCAACTTATGAAACTTTTCTCAGTATGAAAATAGTTGAAGGGAATATAAATGTACATATATGTATACATACATCATCCTATATAAGTGGATATATGTGCATATGAATACTTAGGTGAGGGCGTGTATATATGTGTACAGGTATATATGGACAGAGGGTACAGGATCAATTAAATAGGAAAGGATTATCCTTAAAAGATGAAATTGAGAGGTGAGAGAGAAATATAATGAGAAGAGCTGGGGAGAGACAGAATGGGGTAAATTATCTCATATAGAAGAGGTAAGGGAAAACTGTTACAATGGAGAGGAAGAACAGGAAGGCAAAAGGGAATGTGTCAACCTTACTCTCATTGAATTTGGCTTATGGAAGGAATGGCATACACATTAAATAGGGTATCTCACACTACAGGAGAGTGGGGGGAAGGGAATGAGAGGAGGGATGATGAGAGGGCAGGCTGGGGGGGAAGGAAGTTAGAAGCACACATTTGTTAAAAGGCACAGGGTCAAAGCAGAGAAGAGAACAAGTGGGGGGCAGGATAGGATGGAGGGAAATACAGTCAGTCTTTCACAATATATCCACTATGGAAACATTTTGCTTAGCTGCACGTGTACAACCTATATTGAATTGCCTATCTTCCCAGTAAGGGTGGGTGACAAGGGAGGAAGGGAAAGAATCTGGAATTCAAAGTTTTAAAATCAAATGTTAATATATATATATATATATATATATATATATATATTTACATACAACTGAGAAATAAGCTAAACAGGCACTGGGGTATAGAGATCTATCTTGCCATACTGGAAAGTGAGAGGGGGAATGAGGGAGGATATAGGAGAGAGCAGATTGGGGGAGGGGTATACAGTAGGATCACTGTTTTGGGCTGGTGGGTAGGGGAAATATGGGGAGAAAATTTGTAACTCAAAATCATGTGAAAATGATGTAAACTAAAAATAAACATAAAATTTAGTTTAAAAAAATAAAGATCATGGAGAATTTTCAGGTAGTATGATATTGTATGGCACTGATCCTATTTTCCTTTTACTCCCCACATCGCACTCCATCAACCCTACCTCCCAAAATATCCAGTGGAATGGAGTTTGCAAAATATATTCCAAAAAAAATTTCTGAAACATATTATTTTTAAAAGATGATTATATGTAGAGAAAGAAATGATGACCATAAAGAACCAGAATGGCTTCACTAGAAACAGGTCATGGCAAACTCAACTCATTTCCTTTTCTAACAGGTTTATTATATTGGTACATCTGGGGAGGTGTACTGTTAAATATACATCATTTAGACTTTTGCAGGGTATTTGTTAAAGTCATTCACTGAATTCTTGCAGCAAAGATGGATGGATGGGAGCTAAAGTTAGGTGAATTTTGAAATGGTTAATGGTCAGACTCAATGTCTCAATGTTATCTCACTTGTAAAGTACTGTCTGATAGTTTCATCAATAATTTAGGGAAAAGGCATAGATAGTATGCTTATCAAATCTGTAGATGAAAGAAATCTGTGAGGGAGAGATAACACAGAGGATGACAAGCAAATTCCAAAACAATCTTGACAAGTTAGAACATTAGGCTAAATCTAATAAAATTAAAGTTAACAAATTCAAAACATCAACTTGACAAGTACAAGATATTAGAGGAGTCTGTCTAGAAAATGTCATGGGACCTTAGTGAATTTCAAGCTTAATAGAAGAAAACTATGAGATGGAAGTGGAGAATATCATTGAGCTCAGTGAGTGGTACAGCATCCAGCATAGTGACTTTCCTTGGCTCTAATCAGAGTACTAGCTGAAAATACTAGATATGACAAATGGATAATGATGAACTGGAGACTCCAAACAGGGAAAACCTAGATGGCCACAGTGCTTAAGATTATGCTGTAACAGTATAGCTTGAAGTAAATGGGATGCTTATCTTGGAAAGAAGAACTTGAGGAACATACTGTCTTCAGGTATTAGGTCCTATTATATTCAAGAAGGATAATATTTTTTCCACTTGGCCTCATAGGTCATGAAGTAGGAACAACTGGCATAAATGGTACAAAGTCAAAATTAGTCTTGATACAAGACAAAACTTCCCAACAATTAGTTATTCCAAAGTAGAACAGCTTGTCTTAGGAGACTACAGGTTCACTCTCATTGAAAGTATATGAGTAGAGTTGGGATAATTATTAAGGATATTGTAGAAGGGGTAGTTGAAGTCCTAGATGGCCTTGGTGCTCCTTTAAAAATCTTAAATTCTGACACAGGACCAGTTGGAATCTAGAATCAATCAGGTTATCATCATCAGTCACATAAACATAGGTTAGCAAGTAGCACAGTCATAGCACAAGTTTCAACACGATATTTTTTTCCTTTGATTCACAGAAGCAAAAAAAAAAAGGAATAAAGACAGGAACAAACAGCGATTCTGTTAATATCAAATTTAACATATAGCATATATTCTTTAAAAACTTATGCAATACAAGTTCATAGGTTCATATATATGAACATAACATATATGAACAAATATATACACATATAATCATATATTCCTTTTTTCTTGGTTCTTATATGCTGAAATGTTTTAATTTACTGATGATTGTTAAGATAACAAAAAATAAAGTGATCAGGTTCTTCCTGGATGAAAAATCGTGTCCTTTAAAATGAATGTTTTTTTTTTTTTTCTGGAAGGTCTCTGTACCCCATGAGTTCTTCAGAGTCATTTCTTGTTGAGAGGGAGAGGATGGGAGGTGTTGGACAGAAATTCTACATAGCTGCCTTGGAAAATAGTCATCCTTGGTGAACTAGTCATCTCTGAAATTAGGACTAAAGTCTTAAAAATAAGTATCTAGACAACAGATACAAATACACACTTACATATATGCTTTCTAATGCCTTCATGGTTCAGAAAGCACAAAAAATGTGGTCTTCATATTCAAATGCAGAGGGTAAGTTAATGGGTGGTAATATAAATGCCAAAAAAGAAAAGAAAATATCTAAAAATTCAAAGAGGCAAACAGCAACAAAGAGGTGCAGGAGACAAATGGACAACTTTGCTACTACATTTTATAATTTTTAATAAATTTTAAAAAGAAAATTACATGTAACAATTTGTTTCTCATACATTCATTTGCATTGTAAGTTCAGAGCAATTAAACAATTAATTCCATATCATCAGTAATGATATATTTAAATTTCAACTGCATGAAATATTTAGTATATTGGGGCTATAACTGATTAAAATGGAAAAAGAATATATTTTCTGCTTTCAATGAATTTATCTATTTCAGATAACATGAACATATGGTCAAAATGACATTAGAGTCAACGAGGACCCTGCCAAGTGACTAGATATTATGTGGGGGGAGGGAAGGGGGAGAAGATAATAGAGTCAAAGTTAACTCTGAGGGCTGAACTCTGACTGTGGTCTATGGTGGTACATTCTAAAAGAACTGTCATTAGGAGCAAAAATTTTTAAGGAAAGATGACGAGTTAAGTTTTGGACATATTGAATATGAGATGCTGGCAATTCATTCAGGTAGAAATATCAGGCAGACAGTTGGAAATAGGAAAGTACAGAGGTGAAGATATAGACAACCTGGCAGTCACTTACACAGAGTATATTCAACTGGATAAATGAAATTGTGGAGAGAGTAAGAGATGAGAATAACAGAGTCATCAGGAATACCTGCATTTTTGTTGGAGTGAGATTCTGCATGGAGAAATACTAACCAGGTTGAGAGCAGCAATTCAGAGGGGAAAGAACATAATCAGTAGAATACTGTATCATGAAATAAAACGAATATCACGAAAGATGGGGTAGTCATTAATGTCAAATGATGCAGAAAGAAGATCAATGACAATGAAAACTGAGAAAAGGGACAATGGATTTGGCAATTAATAGAACACTGATGACCTTGGAGAAAGTTATGTCAATAAAACAAGTAGGATGGAAGTCAGATTACAAGATGATGTGAAGTGGTGGGTGATAAGAAAGCAAAGGCAATGACTATTTTCTAAAAGTTTAGCAATGATGGGAAAACCTAAGAAAGTAAAAGATACCACAAGGAGACAGAAGGACTGAGGGCTCAGGGAAAGGTGTGCGTGTGTGTGTGTGTGTGTCTTTATTAAGATTAGAGTATGTTTGTAAGCAAAGGGAAAGCAGTTAGTGGAAAAGGTAAGATTAAAGAAAGAATTCAACATACATACATTTCTCAATGAAAAATGGGATATTATTTATTGAACTTAGAAATAAATAAGAAAAGTTTAGCTTAAAACAAATATGTTGCTATAACATTTTATCATATTGTGCTTTTCCAAGAAAATCCTAATAGATTTCCAGGACCATAGAAATGGTCCTCAAGCTTGAAGGGCAAAATACAAAGTTCTGCAGAAGTCTGGAAACCCCCAGGGACAACAATACAGGCCTCCCCATAGCGTGAAGGTATTATATCTGACCAGAAGAGACATAGTTAGCACCTACTTATCTCCTAAATTTTATTCTTCTTACCATCTTCCAACTTGGAGGAGTTCATGTATAGGTGAGCTTCAAAGGTCATGTTCAACACTACCAGGGAGCTTTCATTAAAGCACCTTCTGCAGCAAATGTCATATCCCTACACCAGTTTGTGATGTCACCAGTGTATGCAAAGAGGAAAAATTTCCCCTAACATCAATACCTAACTTTCTTTTTGTAGTCTTTTAGGAAAGAACAACTCCTCCTTGAATCCAGGGGAAAAACAAAAACAAAAAACTTTTTTTTTCCTTTCCATAGTCCATCCACATTTTATCACAATGTCTAGAATATACTATAAAAATGCTTATATTCCTTTTCCTGAGCTCCCCTTCCCTACACCTCTCCCATCTATATTCTGTTTTGTTTAATGGTACACAGCGAAAGAGGCAGCAAAATGGTGCAGTGAATAGAGTGCTGGATTTAGAGTTAGGAAGACCTGAGTTCAAATCCAGCCTCAGAAATTTCCTAGCTGTGTGAACTTGGGCAAGTTATTTAACCTTTGTTGCCTATGGATCAGTGATCCACTGGAAAAGGAAATAAACTATATTATCTTTGTCAGAAGTCCATGGGGTCACAGAGTTGGATACATCTGAATGACTGAATGGAAAACTAGGATTAAAAAATTAATAACAAAATCTATAGTAAGTAATCTCTCTGATTCCTATTCCACATCCTATATATCTCCATTTTAAGAACGTAACTGATGGAGACCATTCCCACAGGAACCAGGGAAGCAACTGGTCAGTAAGGTCAAGCAGTTCAAAGATTGGCACACGAGATTTCTACAAGGCAGGCTGCCAACACCAGGGTTTCACTTTCATAAGGTCTCTAGGCTAATTTCCATTAAGCTCAGCCAAATTTATTTTCCACCAGTGGCCAAAACTAATTTTCAAACATGCCCTCTCTCTCTATAGGATTGATACAGAACTCTTTTGTATTTTTGTGTAATATCTTTTATGTCACATCTGTTGACATTTTATGACCAAAGTCTTCATTAATGCAGGTTACCCTTTCTCATTTTCTTGATGCTAGAGATTAAGTGGCATTCCCTCTGAACACAAAGTTTCCCTTTGTCTGCCATTTGCCAGCTATGTTTCTAAGAGTATAAGTCACTTAATGTATCTGAGCCTTAGTTTACTTATTGGTAAGTGAAAATAATAGTACTTGCACTACTTAACATCATAGTTTTGCTGTAAAGATAAAATGATAATGTTTGTAATGCATTTTATAACAAGAAATAAGAAGTTCAGCAAAACAAACAAAAGGACCTCATCCCAAAAAAAAATGCTATACTATTCTTTCTCCTGACAAGATGGGAGTAGAAAATAGATCAAAGGAACTAGAAGGGGATCTTATAAGTTGGGGAAGGAAAGAAAAGCTAGGGATAGGGTTGCTTAAAAAATAAGAAAAAGAAAAGGAAAGTGTGACTTTAAAGCACATTTTTTGCAATATGTTGAAGTAACAGAAGGAAGGCTAGAAGATATAGCAACCAAGGAGGCTAGCTTTGAAGGCTGAATGTGTTGTGGATACAAAAGTATTTATTTTAGTTGATGTTATTTAAATTCAAATTTTAGTTTTAAAAAGGAAGGAAATGATCATGGTTAGCCTGATGCAGGTGTTCAAGGAGACATGAGAGTCTTCTTCTAGTGTCTAAAGAGTTTTCATGGGAAGAGGGACCCGAGTTGTTCTATTTGGTTCAGGAGAGGCAAAACTAGTGGAAGTTGCAACTTCTAGTTACAACTTGGCAACAGGAAAAAAAAATCCTATCAGAGTTGTCCAAAAATGGAATGTAATTTGGGGCACTTATCAAGAGTTGGCAGGTTCTCCCTCCTGAAGACAAGCAAAGATTAGACAACCACTTTTTTTGGTATGCTCTATTTAGGGATTCCCTTAATGTATGGTTCAGATAAGAGTAGAAAGCTGTTGTGCCCCGCCCCCTGCTTCCAACTATCAAATTATCTGATACCATAATTCTTCATATACATTTCTTCAAATGTTCACAGGGCCAAGATTGATCACTGAAATGAATCAGAGTTTGGCTATATTTTAGTGCTCTTACCATTTATAATACTGTAGTTACTACATATGATATTCTTTTTCTTCTCATCACTTTCACTCAACCATTGTATACATGCCTTCCCATGTTTCTATGAATTCCTCAAATCCATAGTTTCACAGGCCATGATCATATTTCATGACCTCCCATACTTACAATTCATAAAATCTCAAGTTGTAAAAACAAGATATTATTTAGGAAAACATGAGACTTGTTCTATTAGATCCCAGGTGATCAAAGTAGGTCCAAAATGGGTACAACCTGCCAACTGTGCCTTGGAAGAAGGAAGAACACCCTAACATTTAAGTTATTGAGAAATGGTAATGTGGATAGAGACAAGCCTTGGAGCCAAAAGCTTCAAGTCCTCCCTCTGATACATGCTGGCTGTGTGATTTTGGAAAAATCATTCAATATCTCAGTGGTCTAAGCATTTCTATCAGACCTTCAATTGCAGAGACATATTGGCCTGTATTAGTTGAGAGTTCCTCAATCCAGAATTTCTCTGGACCAATAAAATCACAAATCTAAGTCCTTATCTCTATCCATAAGCACAAAGGGTTGCTGATGGAACAGTGGGTTCCTCCTAAGTAGAGATCTTCAAGTGAAGATTGGATCACTAACTGATGAGGTAAATAAATTCTTGTTTAGGCATGATTGTATCAAAGATTCTTTCCAACTATGAAATTCTGTTATTATGTGACATCAAGTTATGCCTGACATCCTTTTTTTGAATAATTATTTGATTTCAAAAAGAGTACATTTGAAAATCTAACTAATATAGAATCAATATCTTTTCAGAAGTCTAGAATTTTATGGCATTTATCTGTGTTTTATATCTTAATGAAATATCTCTGAGTGGATGAAAATGTAAATTAGGAAAAAGTGTTAATTAAAATACATCATTAGGCTTGTTAAAAATCAAGAAAACCAAAGCAAACATATATTTACCTTGAATAACAATCTAATTTTAACATTATATTTAGATTTTAACATCTTTAAAACATTCTAAAATAACTGATATGACAAAGCGTGGATATACAAAAATAGCACTTCTTTTAACAGCACAAGTTATAATGTTGGAGCTATTATTTTTCTTAAGTCTCTAAGACAAGCAGGACTACATGATGTATGTGAAATGTGGTAAGTATTATTCACATAAAATATATATTATAAACCAAAAATATTCTGGAATAAAAGCATTTTGAACAAAATTCAAGAAACTATTATCTATCACTTGTTTGGTTTTCATAAAGGTTCTGTGGCATAGTGAAGAGAGTGGGCCTCTAAACTAAGACCTGCTTGTGACACATTCAAGCTGTGTGACCTGGGAAAAAATCATTTAACCTCTCTGCCCTCCAGACAACTAATATAAGTACAGAAGAAAACGTTGATCTACACCAGTAAATGGAGTCTCCTCAAGTGGGAACTGTCTATACAAAAGAAGTAACAGGTCCAATCCCTATCCTTATACATCACTTGCTCTTCCTATCAATAAACTAAATATCTGCATTCTGGGGAAGATCATCTCAAATGTCTACTGAAGGAAATATTCTCAATGGGGCAAAACAAAACAAATATTACAGGCAAGTCTTTCCAAAAAGTTGCAAGTAATAACAGCATCTTACTGCATGAGAAATACACAAGAGTATATAGTTATCTACCAAATAATTACCTAAATTGAGAGGGAAAAAAATTAATTCCCTTTACTAATTCAACTGCTAATCTAGTCAATATAAATAAATAAATATGTGCATAATTATGTAGACATACATACTATGAAAACAATCTGTTTTTATTGATATTTAGTCTAAGTGGTCTCAGCAAGAATCATAATGGAAAATTACAAGGTACTTGGTTAATTATACCACACGAGCCATTAACATAAAAATACTGTGTATACTGACACACAACATTTGTATGAATACAAAGTGTGTGTAATATATATGTATGTGCATATATATTTACATGCATACATACATATATATTATACACACTCATATATGCCTAATACAGAGAAACAGATACTGATTACAAAGAACAGTTATGGCATCAGAAAATGAATTACTGTTGATTTTGCCTTCCCTTTACCTGTCAAAATGTTACAGATATCATTAAGATTTTCTTCTTGAGTAGTCTATTTCACACATTTCTTTGTGGAATAATTACTTGTTCTCATGACTCGGAAGTTATACTAATGTAAATAGAGTTTGCACACAGATACAAATACTCTAATTACATTTTCTTGTGCTAGAGATGCATTCATAAACAATAAGATGCTTCAGATATATCTACACAGTTTTAATCAATTGTTAAAAGGAAATTATAGTACTAATAATATTTAATTAAAGATTCTTGAATATCTAATCACACATGCAATTTCAGCATAAATGTTTATGATCTTTAAGTTGATGCTTCCTCCTTTCACGCTGGCATCAAGAGATCTAGTCATGCAGCAAGATGGAGATTTGAGCATTTGTGGACAAATCATGTATTCTACCAGTAATTACTTAACTTAATGTAAATTCCAAAAGTACAACTTGTTTTTGAGACAGCTGATTTTTCTTCTAATTTACAAATAACAAAAATCAGGAGTCGTTTCCAAGGCAAATTATCATTTATTAAGCATTCATGATATGCATGATCCTACATTTTTTCCCAAAGACAAAACGTACCCACAATGCTGCCAGTTAATAAAAAGAAAATAATTTGACTATGGTTAATTATTTTCCACAATATCTTTGACCTTTTGTGTCAATGATACTGGCTTGAATTTTTTTTCCTAGTTTATGGTGATATCCTAACATGATTTTGTGATTTGGGGCAAATGACTTTTCCCTTCCTGCCAAGTTCATAAGCAGTTTTACTTATAAGACCATGTGGCTCAACATCTACTTTTCTGAAAAGTATCTGGCTTAGAGACTAGTCTCTAATCATGGAAAACTGGGACAAATTTTTCCTATCCCATTCTTCCAGAAAATTTACCAACTGGGTGCCAGAGCAAGGTTCCCTTAGTCCCCTACAGGTGGCCAGGAACAGAATCTGCGGATCTATTCAAGTGGTAAATATAGCTTTTTACTTGCTGGCATCTGAGTATCCTAAGCCCATCTGCTACCTGTATCTCTAGAGTCATTAAAATGTTTTTTCAGTGTCTCCATTCATCTGGGGAGTCAGCGGGAACATTAATGACATATTAGAACTGAATGATGGTAAGAGTGTGCCTACATATATATGTATGCATACATACATGTATATATACACACATAAATACACATATTAATGTCAATCTTGTTCTATATAATAGCTCATTTTTTATTTTGGTTATTTACTTATATTTAATGCATAAGAAGTAGGAATAACCTACTTTGCATTTCTCATATGATTAATATCTTCTATCAGGTGGTGGTTTACTTCTGCTACAAAAGTTACACAATAAGCTGAAGGAAATCTCTCCAGAATACTTCATTGGCTCAAATAATAATCAGACTCTTCTGAAGTTAAGTATTTGGAATATTTTTGGTATTAAGAAATTAGGCTGGCTATGTATGCTTTTGATGATCCCAAGCACTGTCCTCACACAAAAATTCATGTTTTTAACACCAATGTTCTCCAGATGTTTTATGGTTATGAATTCTTAAACAAAGCAATTTCCACAGAATCAAAATTGCAGATGACCCAAAGGGGAAAGAAGAGATGTATACTGGAGTGAAGCAGGCTACAATAAATTTCCAACACTGACATATTGCAAGAAGTGGCATGATGTGTATTATTTAAGAAACGTATGATTTGGGAACTAGACAAAATGGTGGAGTAAGAAGAAGAAATATAGCCCAGATATACCCTTCTCCTTCAGCAAAGAATGCTAGATTGAATTCTTTTTTTTTTTTAAGCAATCGGGGTTAAGTAACTTGCTCAAGGTTACACGGCCAGTTATTTCTGGATGTGGTGCTGAGTTTCTGAGCCCGGTTTTGATCCAGGTCATCCCGACACTGGAGACGGTGCTCTTACTCGCTGAGCCACCTGGCCGCCCCTAAGCAATTGGGGTTAAGTAACTTGCTCAAGGTTACACGGCCAGGTGTTTCTGGGTGGGTGCTAAGTGTCTGCAGCCAGGATTCTAACTCCAGGTCTTCTCAACACTGGAGCCGGTGCTCTTACTCGCTGTGCTACCTGGCCGTCCCAACTAGACTGAATTCTGATCAGAAAAATCTAAGGAAAAATTTTTTTTTCCCCAACCAAACTTTTTTTTTTTCCAAACAGCCACTAGAGTACCTGTTACCTGGGGCCTGCATCTGTGTACTAGGGCAAGAAGAGGTCCTAGATTCAACATGAACCATTCTGATACTTAAGGAAGCAAGATAAAGAGGCCAAAAAACTTCAGAAATAGTGAAGTTTAGTGATGAAAAGATGAATAGGCTCAAGAAAATTTTTAAAAAATGTATGTATCGAGGCCCTGGTTGAGCAGCAGCAATAGTAGAGAGCTACACATAAGAGAAAATCATAATAATTTCATGAAGGTAGAAAAGGACCTCCAGGTCCAGAAGTTGGCAGGTAGATATTTGTAACACTGATTTTCTCTATACATATGTCTCATTACATTGTAAAGTGATACCCATGTTTTCTGTATGGATACTGTGTATATTTGGGGAAGATCTCACACCAGCTGGGAGGGGGTATCATTTTGATTTGGGGGGGAATGATGGTGGCATACTGAACCAACTACTCTAACAAGAAAATAAGAGTAAATGCCTTTGTTAAAAATGCCTAAGGCTACTGGCTGATTGTTGGTGGGAGACACACTGAAGGGGGTCCAGAACTATAATACTACAAATATAACCATTCAAGCTTACTTCTAGAATACTAAGTAGTAGCCCTCACTCTCTAAGGAACAATCCTTCAAGTCTGAGTACAAGTTGTACAAGTAAGTAAGCCACAGCAGGGGTGCTATATTGAAGAAGGGATGTGTTTCCATACTTTAACCATTAGCTATACTACTCATTATTTAAGAATTTTTAAAAGGATTACCTACTTTTGGGGGGGGGGTTGGAGGGTAATTGGGGTTAAGTGACTTGCCCAAGGTCACACAACTAGTTTTTGTGTTGAGTGTCTTAGGTCAGATTTGAACTCAGGTCCTCCTGTGCTGAATAGAGCCGGTGATCTATTCACTGAGCCAACTAGCCACCCCAGGATTACCTATTTTTAACTGTCATTTTTATTTTTTGTACAGCATGGGCACTTTTTTATTCTTTTTTTTAATTTACAAATTGTCTTCCACTTTACACCATTCCCCCACCTAATAAGAACGCAAGTTAAAAAAAATCAAATATGTATAAACAACAGCCATATTGCCTCACAAAAAAAAAAAGAAAAAGAAAGGAAAAAAATGCTTTAATCTATACTCTGAGTCCATCTCTATCTGGAGGTGAGTGGCACTTTTCATTATGAGTCCTTTGAAATTGTGAATTACTGTGTTGAACAGAATTACTAAATCTTTCAAAGTTGATTATCTTTACAATATTGCTGTTACTGTGAAGATTGCTCTCGATTCTGTTCACATCACTTTGCATCAGTTCATAAAGGTCTACTCAGTTTTTTTCTAAAGCCATAATAATTTCTCACAGTATAATTGTATTCTATCTTATAATAATTTTCTAAAATTCTATTCATCTTCTTAACCTTATCTCTTTCTTCTTTTTTTCATTTTATGATTAAGATTTATCTACATTAGGTGTGAGAGTAATAAATCAAGGTCCCTTCATCATATAGTCCCTCTATACATAGTTTTACTGTATTTTTTTCATTGTGTAAATCATTTAATTTTTCCTGAAAGAATTTGGATGCCATGCTATTTGGTGTATATATGTTCTGTACTGATACTAATTCATTATCTAGATTATCTGTTAGCAAAATGTAGTTTCTCTGTTCATCTTTTTATAAATTAGGCTCTAATTTTGCTTTTCCTTTGTCCGAGATCATGATTGCCAACCCTGCCTTTGAACTTTATTTTAATTAAATGTGTATTTCCTGTAAACAATATATTGTTAGATTCTGGTTTCTAATAAATTCTGCAATCCTCTTACATTTCATGATTGAGTTATGAATGCTTACTGTATATTTACCTCCTTCCTATTTTCTTATATTTATCATTCTCTTTCTTACTGTTTCCCCTTCTAAAGAGTATGTTCTACTCCTTAGCACTGCCTCCCTTTATGTACTTTACCTTTTATCCCTACCCTTTTCTTCTATCCCCTTTTCCTTCTATCCCCTTATTAAGATGAACTGCTATTCCCAATTGTGAGTGAATATTTTTTCCCTCATTAAATAGATTCAGATGAGAGTAAGTATCAAGTATTGACTACTTCTCCCCCTCCACTGTAGAAATGTTTTACTTTCATGGTCCACTTTTGTGAGGTAATTATCCTCATTCTTCCTCTCCCTTCCCCCCTCTGTCCCAATATATTCCTCTTTCATTTTCTTCAATTTTTCTTTTGAGATGATTCCAACATAATAGAGTAACTTTAATTAGATTCCCTGTAAGAGCTGTAGGGATGATAATATGTTGTGAGATTTTATATTTATTCTCTCCCTAAACCAGAATGTAAACGGATTAACTGTTTTAGACCCTTATGGTTTTTCCTTCATGTTTACCTTATATGCTTCTCTTTAGTCATATATTTAATGTCAATCTTTTTCAACTATAGTCTTTTCAAAAAATTTTTATTGTTTTCTATTTAATTAAGTAGTCATGTTTCCCCTTTAGGATTATACTCAGTTTTTCTAAAGTATAGGCAGTGGCTGCCAAATCATGTGAAATCCTGATTGTTGTTCCCTATTATGTGAATTCTTTCTGGCTAACAGAACTTTTTTCTTGACCTAGAAGTTCTAGATTTGGGCTACAATATTTCTGAGATTTTTCATTTGGAGGATCCTTTTAAGAGGTGACCAGTAAATTCTTATTTCTCCTTTGTCCTCTGTTTCTAAAAATATCTGGACAGCTTTCTTTTATAATTTCTTGAAATATGAAGTCTAGACTTTTTCTGCTATAAGGTTTTCAGGTTGTCCAGTAACTCTTAAATTACTCTTCTCCTCAATTTATTTTCCAAAGTTGCTTTTCCTAGAAGATATTTCCCATTTTCTTTTATTTTTTCAGTCTTCTAATATTTTTTAAACTTATTTCTTGATGTCTCATGTATGTAGTCATTAACCTTCATTTGACTTAATTCTGATTTTTAAAGAGTTACTTTCTTTCATATTGTTTCATACCTCTTTTACAAAGCTGTTAATTCTCTTTTTGTATTTTTTTGCATAGCTCTCATTTTTCTCCCATGTTTTCTTGCATTACTATTATTTGTTTTTTTTTTTAATCTTCTTTTGGTCTTTTATATTCCTTTCTTTAACTCCTCTAATAATCTTGTTGGGTTTGTGTCCAATCTGCATTCTTCTCTGAACTTTTGTTTGTAGATGTTTTCAAGTCATTGTCCTTCTGTATTAGTCTTGAGCTTCCTTGTCACCAATAGTTGCTCTTCATGTTTGGGTTCTTTTTTTCTGTTTGCTCATCCTTCCATCCTACTTCTTGAGTTTGGACTTTATGCTACCATTGGGCTTTGCTCATTTCTGGGGAGCAATGTCTGGACAGATTTTCTGTCTTTCCACTTTCTGTTGTTTTCTCATGTTATTCTAGAGCATGACAAGTTTATGGTACTTCCAAGGTGATGTGATCTGGGGAGAAGTTTGTTTTACCACTAAGGCCTCTTTTGTTCTCCTTCCCCTATACTCTGGAATTGTGACCAAGAAATGAGTAATGGGTGACAGAGCTGATAGCTAGTACCCTTTCTTGTTCTCTGCACTATTTCAAGAGACCCTGGTATAACCTTTGCCTTGGTGCTTCCAGACCTCTTGATGTGCCACAGCTCCTTGCTATCTATCCATAGGAGCTAAAATGCTCCTTCCCGCTACCCTCATTGCTGCTACTACTACCCATCTTCATCTGATACGCTGCACTAATCAACTCCCTCCGGTGCAAACATCTCTAACCTCCTATGTTGCTCTGGGCTGGAAAAATAAGTCACTGTGACTTTTTTCTTGGCTTTCATAATTAGAATTTGGTATAGATAATTTTTTTAAGTTGTTGTGGAAGTATGTTGGGTGAGTTGGGCAAAAATGCTGACCTTCACTTTGCTTCCTGATTCTGCCTAATATTACATCTTTAAATATCTAAGTAATATTTGTGAAATATAAGCTTTTTTCTACAATTAATAGATCATGTGCAATTTTGATAGTGGTTAAATACATCAGTGTTCTGGGAACTATGTGAATACAGTAACAAAGTATTGTGTATGGAAATCATTATAAATAATAGGGAAATATTAATTATGGGTAGGATGAATCAATAGGCTAGAATCAGAGACTTTCAGGTCACGTGAGAAACAAGATGACAATCTAGACATTTTCTCTGATCCCTACAACCTCTCAAAACTCTCCAAGATAAAGCTACTACACCTGTCACCACAGTCTGAGTCTTAGACAATCCAAAAGCAGAGGTAAAAAAAAACAATTCAGGAACTGATGCTTACTGATCCTGAATTTTCTCTGCACCCCTCCTCTACCTTGCATGCCACTGGAACCTAGCCTATAATAGTAGACTCAAAAACACAATATAAACTTACATCAAAACCCATCCCTGTATCCTGTTTCCCCCTCCTTTTTACAGTGCAGTAGAGCTCCCAGCTGCAGGATACGGAAGTTTGTTTCAACTTCAAAAGCTAAAGCCACAGCACTTCAGGATCAAAAACCTGCTGAAGGCTGCAAGCCAGAAGCACCAACACTAAAAGGTTCTGAACTTCTAGTGTTAGGGAAAGAAGTCTCTGAATTGCCAGTGCCAGATCAGAGAACTAAGGAATGGAGGGAGTTGGACAGTTCACCAGGGCAGGACACCATTCATGTGCTGTGCAGCGCGCAACCAAGTCTGAGAAAAAGAGCACAGCATGCATATGAGGCCGTTTGAGAACACCCAAAAGTCATTTGGAGTAAAGATATAGCCTCATGAATTGTTATTTGCCCAGTGTGTGAAGAAGTTAAGACTTTTTGAGATCCAATCCTTATGGAAACTATCATCAGGAGAGTCAGAGAGTAAGTGATAAGGAAAATAAGGGGGAGGAAACAAAACTGAAAATATCAGATTTCAGAAAGAGGGAATCTGAAAGACTTATAAGTAGATCAATCAACAGGAAAAAGAGAAATAGAAGGAAATATGGCCTCTAGATCTAGTAAATGAGTTCAGGCATCTATGAATAAATTCCACACAATGAAGGAAAATGATATGACTTGATGAGAGAGAAGATGAAGCTCCTGGGGTAAAAGCTCACCATTTCACAAAAACTAATAGGAAAGCTGGACAGCAGTTTAGCAGTAATTAGGTTTAGACCAACATCTCACTTCATACTTTAAAAAAGTTCGAAATGAATATATGAATTAGAAATTTAAACATGATATCATAAATTGGAGGATCAAGAATATTACCTTTCTGATCTTTGGATAAGAGAGGAGTTCATGCAAAACAGGGTATAGAAAGTATCACAGATGTTATAATATTCAATTTTGCTTGCATATAATTAATTATTTACAGAAACAAAACCAATGTAGCTAAAATTAGAAAGGAAGTACATAACTGGGGGAGGGACTCTTTGTTCCATAGTTCGCTGATAAAAGTCTCATTCATAAGACATATAAAGAATGGATTCAATTTTGTAAAAACTAGAGTCAACCCTCAGTTGGAACAGTCCATTTACAAAGAGATCCAAGCTTTTGTAATGGCATAAAACTAAAAGGAGTGTATATATGTGTGTGTGTGTGTATGTATGTATGTGTATGTATATGTATATGTGTGTATGTGTTTGTATATGTATATGTATATACATATATATATATATCAATTTGAGAATGGTTAAATAAATTGCAATATAGCACTATAATGGAATACTATGACACTGTAAAGAAATGAAAATGGGACTGTTTTGGTGAAACCTGAGTAGACTTGCATGAGCTAATACACAAAGTGAGGAAAACAAGGAGACTTTCTATGTATGTATGAAACATTTTAAAAATAAGTAATTTTGAAAGTTTTTTAAAAATCTAATCAATATAATCAACAGCGATAATTCCATAGAACTGATGATGAAGCAGGCTACCTACCTCATTACAGAGATATGATAGGGGAATAGAAAGTAATACACCTGTTTCTCAGCATGTATCATAAAGATGTATGACATTTTCACAAAAACTGACCATGTACTAGGGCATAAATACCTCACAGTCCAATGCAGAAAGGCAGAAATAATAGATGCATCATTTGCAGATCATAATGCAATGAAAATTACATGCAATAAAGGGCCATAGAAAGATAGACTAAAAATTAATTGGAAATTAAATAATCTAATTAAAGAATGAGTGGGTCAAACAACAAATCATAGAAACAATTAATAATTTCATGAAAGAGAATGACAATAATGAGACTACATACCAAAACTTATGGGATGCAACCAAAGCACATCTCAGAGAAAATTTTCTCTCTCTCAATTCTTACTGAATAAAATAGAGAAACAGGAGATCAATGAATTGGGCATCTAACTAAAAAAGCTAAAAAAAGAACAAATTAAAAATCCCCAATTAAATACCAAATTAGAAATTCTGAAAATCAAAGGAGAGATTAATAAAGCTAAAATTAAGGAAACTATTACATAAATAAAACTAAGCTGGTTTTAGGAAAAAATAAAATAAAATACATAAGCCTTTGGTTATTTTGATATAAAAAAGAAAGAAGAAAACCAACTTACCGGCATAAAAAATGAAAAGGTTGAATTCTCCACCAATTAAGAGGAAATATAAAACAATAATTAGGAGCTATTTTGCCCAACTGTATGCTAATAAATCTGACAATCTAAATGAAATGGATGAATAGTTACAAAAATAAAAATTGAATGCTGACTGATGCAAACTACTTGCTTTCTCTCTTTTGTGTTTTGTTTTGTTCCTTCTTTCTCGATGTTCACTCCATTGGCTATAATCCGTCTTTACAACTTGACTCATGTTTAATGTGAAGGTATTTGTAGAATCTATATTTGATTGCATGCCACCATGAAGGGTGGTGGGAAAGGGGGATGAGAGAAAAGAGGAGAAAATTTGGATGGTGGAACTGAATGCTGTAAACTAAAAGTAAATAAATATTTATACTTTTTATCACTTAAGGATGATTGCTCCTTAAGGATAATTGAGTTAAGGACTTACTGGATGATATTTTTGCTTTAAACTATGTGGCCACTTCAGTAATGAGTTATGTTATATTGCTGTGAATGTTGAATTTTGGTTTATATGAATGTTTTCTTTAGTTTACTGCTGAATAGAGAGTTCACTATACTATGCAATCAGAACCTTAAAGCTATTCACAGCAGCAGTCCTCTGGGGAGCTGCTTGTGCTTGGCTTTCTACCACCTTACACTTATCAGACTAGCTAATATGACCAAAAAAAAGGTAAATGATAAATGGTGGGAAAATTAGAACACTAATGCATTGCTGGTAGAGTTGTGAAATGATCCAACCATTCTGGAAGGCAATCTGGAATTATGCCCAATTGGCTATAAAATTGTGCATACCCTTTGATCCAGCACTACCACTACAGAGTTTATATTCCAAAGAGATGATAAAAAAAGAAAAGGACCCAAATATATGAAAATATTTATAGTAGCTAGTTTTGTGGTGACAAAGAATTGGAAATTGAGGGAATGTCCATCAATTGGGGAATGAATGAACAAGCTGTGGTATATGAAGGTGATAGAATACTACTGTTACATTAGAAATGATGAGCAGGCAGACTTTGGAAAAACCTATAAGTCTTACGTGAACTGATGCTGAGTGAAGTGAACAGAACCTGGAGAACATTGTACACAGTAACAATAACACTGTGCACTGACAAACTTTGATAGACTTAGCTCTTCTCAGCAATACCATGATCTAAATAGTGACATTTGGATTCAGTCAAAGGGCCACACTTGAGGACCTGTAGGGCCACATGTGGCCTCAAGGCTGCACATTCCCCAACCCTTAATTCTAAGACAATTTCAAAAGACTCAAGATGGAAAATGCTATCCATATCCAGAGAAAGAACTATGAAGTCTGAATGCAGATTGAAGCATACTATTTGCTTTTTTTCCTCATGGTTTTTCCCTTTTATTCTGATTCTTCTTTCACAACATGACTGATGTGGAAATATGTTTAATATGATTGTACATGTATATCCTATATCAGATTGCTTGTCGTTTTGGGGATGGGGCAGGGGAAGGAGGGATAGAGGAAAAAAATGAACTCAAAACTTCATAAAAGTGAATGTTGAAAACTATCTTAAATATAGTTGGAAAAAATAAAATATTATTAAGTGGGAAAAAAAGAAAAGACAGATTCTGGCAACAGCTAGAATGCTATTTCAGCTGGAAAGTTAAATGCATGGAATGGAAGGAAATGTGGGAGGGGGAAGGGAGGAGGAGGAATTAAGGACTTAAGAGACTATAAAAGTAGGGGGAAAATTGGTAACAAAGACCTTTAATTTCCAAGCACAGGGCGTTATATTTGATTCTGGAGAGTGGGAAAAACAGGACCATTCTTATACTTTAGGAAAATCATTTTGCTGTTGAATAGAAAATGAACTGGAATGGGGAGAGATGTGAGGCAGGGAAATCAACAAGAAGAGTCCAGGAAAGATGATGAAAAGTCTGAATTAATGTCAGTTTCTTAAGCATAAAGAATGTAATGTATATGTGGAGGTGGAATAAGAGGGAAGAATGAAGGATGATGTCCATGTTGTAAATTTGGGTGACTGGGAAAAATGAAGGCTCCCCAACAGTAACAGGGAAGTTTGTTGGGGAAAGAAAATGAGTTGTTTTGTAAATGCTGAGTTTCAAGGTCTGTGGGATATCTAGTTTCAAGATGTCTAAAAGCAGTTGGTGCTGTAGTACCAGAGTTAAAAAAAGGAGACTAGTGATAGAGAAATAAAAATAAGAATTATCTTAATAGAAATAATTCAACCCAATGGAAGTTAATTGCCAAATGAAAGAATATAGGCGGGAAAGCAGAGAAAGAGCAGGAGAGAGCCCTGGGAAATACTCATGAATACATAGATAATATTGTCTTCCATACTTTACTCTAACTTTACTCATGAAACTTTTAAAATATAAATTGTCAGAATTAAATATTTGTTTTAAATTATTACTTAGGATACTGGAAGAGAAGTAACATGGTTTTGATGAAATTCTAGCCCAAATATTCTAACTTCCTTATAGGCCCCACCAAACAGCAAAACTACTGCCCATACCTAGCCACTCGCTCCCCCACCCACACACATACACATTCAATATCCTAACTTCTTCATATATGCCTCGCTGCTCACTGGAACAACAGGTGTGTCCAGGAACTCATATTTCTCACAGAACAGAAGGCATGTCCATGTCATGGAAACCCAGCCACTGCCTCTATATAACCACTGCTCCTAGACCCATTCCTCATATTTCCCACAGAAACAGCAGGTGTGTCCAGGCACCCAACCACAACCACATCCATCTGGTCTCAGACAGCACCACAATACTCAGCCAATCAGAAAGTAGCACCACCAGGATGTCCAAGCAGGATGTGGATCCCAAAACAACAGAAGGGAGTTTCCCTAAGTAGGCACTTGTGAAGTAATAGTAAAAAACTGACCTAGAGTGAACTTATGATGTAGAGAGGCTTATTATAATATCATTATCATACATACCCCCACCAAATGCATTTTTCTATATGCATTGTGGGTAACTGTACACACAGTTCCACTGTGGCTGGGATACTTCCCCTATTACCTAATGCCTTAAATACCTGCTATCTTTTTATAATCATGATTTCTGTTTTGTAATTTCATCTTTACACTATAAAAAATACATCTTGCTTTCTCTGAAGTTGCTGGTTCCTCTTGGAAGTTAGCCACTTGATGAGAGGCATCAATCTCAAAAAATGCCTATATTTGGATTAGAGGTGGTCTGACTCTGAATTCTTTGAGATGTTTCGATGGCAACACATCATGAAACTGCAACAGTTTTCCTGGGTGGGCAGATACTAAATCCCAACAGTTTGTTGGCTACAGACCTAGCCTTGAAGCATGAAAGACCTGGGTTCAAGTTCTGATTCTGACACATCGTGACCCAGGGCAAGTCACTTAACTTATAAGTGCTCTAACAAACTCTCTGAAACTTTAGTTGCATGTGCCAACTTGCATTGGTAAAGAAAGTTTCCTCATTCAGTATTCACCTATGTGAATGAAATGAGAAGTCCAGAAATTATCCTTTAATTATCCTTTAAATTATCCTAAGTAAACCTACCCTTCTCTAGCTGTTGCATCAGAAACAATCTCATAAAGGTGCTTAAGGTGATAGTGAGAAACAAAATTTTAGACTTCCCAAAAAGTTCAAATTTTAATGCAAAACAATGCCTTTATTCATCAGAACACATATCTATTAAGGGATAGTTTATGTAAATGGCTAACATTTGACCAATAATGATGTCTCTGAAACTAATTATAATACCCCAAATCCCTATGGCTTGATTTAAAATGTCTCTACTCCCTTTAACTGTCAACTGTACCACTTAATCAATAAGCATTTTAAGCATATACTAGGTGTGAAGAACTTCACTAGGTGCTAGTGATACCAATACAAAAAACAAAATATTCCCTGACCTTCAAGAGTTTATATTTTATTAGACAAATAAAACATGAACACAGATGAGTAAATTTAAAGTCCATAAAAAGTAAATGCAAAGGGGCGGCCAGGTAGCACAGCGACTAAGAGCACCGGCTCCAGTGTCGGGATGACCTAGAGATCGAATCCAGGGCTCAGACACTTAGCACCCACCCAGAAACACCTGGCCGTGTAACCTTGAGCAAGTTACTTAACCCCAATTGCTTAAAATTAAAAAAAAGTAAATGAAAAGTATTTTCATCAGAAGAGTATTAGGAAATTCTGGATAGGCATCCACAAGAAGGTTATGGAAGAGAAAAGGGAATATATTATGGGCACAGTGGAAAGGTTGTGCAAAGGCTCAGAAAAAGCATTTAAATAGTTTCTTTTTCATAAGAAATATCAAGAAAGCCAAACTAATTTGAAGGTAGAGGCTGTAAAGAAGATGCATAATTATCCTGGAAAAGGGAGGCGGAGTCAAGATGGCAGAGTAGAAATAGGACTTCCACAGGGCTCTGGCTTCCACCTCCCCCAATACATGTAAAAGATAACTGAACAAATTTTGGAGCTACAGAGTCCACAAAATGACACAGAGAAGCAGCCCACCAGGCCAGCAGGAAACGGCCAGCACAGCACTCTGGGAGTAAACCCAGCCCCAGGCAAGCAAAAGGTTTTAGCCTCAGGGTCAGCCTGACCAGTCACCAGCTGGAGGGACTTCAGATCACCAGCACCTGTGATGGTTTCCAGAATTATCAACACATAGATGCTAAGGACAAAGTGAGAGGTCAGTGCATTGTGGACTTTGGGATCCAATAGTTTGGGAGTGCAGTCCAGCTTTTATCTCCTGGAGGGAGAAGCCTCTGAGGCACCACAGCCATGCAGCCGCCACCATGTGGCAGCTTCAGCTCCTGGCTTGCAGACTGTAGGGGGAGCAAACTACGAGTCTGAGGGGTAATCACTCTTGCTTTAAGCTGTTTGGATCTGGATTGCAGTCTAGGGTGGAGGTCCTGGGGTGTGTAACCAGCTTGCCAGAGTGTGAGGAGGCTTCAGAGAGGACACCCAACTAATACCTTAGGAAGCTGAGAAAACCCCAGCATTTGGGATAAAGCTCCCCTGTCTGGTAGCAGAGTCCCACTGTGGCAAAAAGCCCAAAAGTCAAGTAATTGAGTGGCAAAATGAGCAAAGGAGGGAAGCAAAGCAAACAGAGGAATCCAACATTAGACTCTTATTTTGAGGACAAAAAGGATCAAAGCAAGGAACAGGAGGAAAACAATGAAGTCAGAACCCCTTCACCAAAAGCTTCCAAGAAAAATATTAACTGCTTACAGGCCATAGAGGAGCTTAAGAAGGATTTTGAAAACCAAATAAGAGAAGTGGAAGAAAAACTGGAAAAAGAAATGAGAACCATGCAAGAAAATTATGAAATGACAGTCAATAAACTGATTGAAGAAAATAACACCTTAAAAAGCAGAGTAATTCAAATGGCAAAAGAAGCTCAAAAAGGCAATGAGGAGAAGAATGCCTTAAAAAGCTGAATTTGCCAGATGGAAAAAGAATCTCAAAAGCTCACTGAGGAGATTAATTCCTTCAGAATTAGATTGGGGCAAATGGAAGCTAGTGACTTCATGAAAAATCAAGATACTATTAAACAGATCAAAACAAATGAAAAAATAGAAGGCAATGTGAAATATCTCATTGGGAAAACTGCTGACCTGGAAAATAGATCCAGGAGAGATAATTTTAAAATTATGAGACTTCCTGAAAGCCATGATCAAAAAAAGAACTTAGAAATCATACTTAAAAAAAATCCTCAAGGAAAATTGCCCTGATGTTTAGAATCAGAGGGCAAAACAGAGGTTGAAAGAATCCACCTATCACCTCCTGAAAATGATCCCAAAAAGAAAACTCCTAGGAATATTATAGCCAGGTTCCAGAGTTCACAGATCAAGGAGAAAATATTACAAGCAGCCAGGCAGAAACAATTTGAATATTGTGGAAACACAATCAGGATAACACAGGATCTGGCAGCTTATATACTGAGGGATCAAAGGGCCTGGGATATGATATTCCGGTGGTCAAAGGAGCTGGGATTAAAACCAAGAATCACCTACCCAGTAAAACTGAGTATCATGTTTCAGGGGAAAATATGGTCATTCAGTGGAATACAGGACTTTCAAGCATTCTTGATGAAAAAACCAGAGTTGAACAGAAAATTTGACATTCAGATACAAGAAGCAAGAGAAGCATGAGAAGGTAAACAGGGAAAAGAAATCATAAGGAACTTAATTATCAAAGTTGAACTATTTACATCCCTACATGGAAAAACGGTAATTGTAACTTACGACACTTTTCTCAGTATGACAATAGTTGAAGGGAATATAAATGTATATATATACACATACATATATATGTCTATGTAGGAGGGTATATAGGCATGTGAATGTGTGTATATATGTGTACAGGTATACATAGATAGAGGGCACAGGACCAAAGGAATAGGAAGGGATGATACTTAAACGGTGAATTTAAGAGGTGAGAGAGGAATATAATGAGAGGAGATGGGGAGAGATAGAATGGGGTAAACTATCTCATATAGAAGAGGTAAGGGAAAATGGTTACAATGGAGGGGAAGAATAGGAAGGCAAAAAGGAATGGGTCACCCTTATTCTCATTGAATTTGGCTTCGGGAGGGAATGACATACACACTAAATAGGATATCTCACCCTACAGGAGAATAGGAGGAAGGGGATGAGAGGGGGGATGATGAAAGGGAGGGCAGGCTGGGGGGAGGGGAGTTGGAAGCACCCAGTTTTGAAAAGGGACAGGATCACAGTAGAGAATAGAACAAATGAGAGGTGGGATAGGAGGGAGGGAATTATAATCAGTCTTTTACAATATATCCACTATGGAAATGTTTTGCATAGCTACACATATACAACCTATACTGAATTGCTTTATCTTCCCTGTAAGGGTGAGTGACAAGGGAAGAAGGGAATGAATCTGAAATTCAGAGTTTTAAAATCAAATGTTTAAATATATATTCACATATATACTATTATTAACATTATTTTACATGTAACTGGGAAAAAAGACATACAGGTACTGAGGTACAGAGATCCACAGAGATCCACTGTGCCCCACTGGAAAGTCAGAGGGGGTATGGGAGGAGATATGGGAGAGAGCAAATTGGAGGAGGGGATATCCAGTGGGTTCGCTATTTTGGGGTGGTGGTAGGGGAAAAGGGGGAGAAAATGTGTAACTCAAAATCTTGCGGAAATGAATGGTGTAAACTAGAAGTGAATAAGGCATCTGATTAAAAAAAAATAAAAAATAAATTATCCTGGAAAGGCAAGCTGGAGTTAGGTTTTTCAGGGCTTTAAATACAAACAGAGATGTTTTGGGAACCACTAGAGCTTCAGAAGCAGGGATATGACATGATCAGACCAATGCTTTAGGAATATGGCTAGCAGTTGCATGAAGGAGAAGAGAATGGAGTCAAGAAGACCAATTAGGAGGCTACTGTGATAGTATTAAGTACCTTCAGTTGATGCTTCATTCAAGGACATGAATTAGGTCTGCATGATAAGAAGGAAGGTTATTCTCTCAACAGAAACATGGAAATTTAAAAGAGGAAAGGGATCTGTATGTGGTGAAGAGGACGATTAATAATGAGTTGTTTTAGACATCTGGGATATAAAAGAACTATGGAACATCACTGAAAAATGTCCAATAGGTTGTTGGGAATGTAGGACTGGAGCTCCAGAGAGACACTATTGTCTAATATGTAGATATAGAGATAATCTGCATAAAGATTATAGTTAAACCCAAGGAAATATATTAGATCAGGGAGTATAAACAGAAGATAACACAAAATAAAGTGTTGGGGTATACACATAGAAAAAGACAGTAACACTCCCTAGAAGTAAAAAAAAAAAAAAATGCAAATAAAAACAACCTTAAGGTACTACCTTCCAGGGGTAGTGGGCAGACAGGTACACTCATATACTGTGTGTAGAGATGTGTTTCATATGTGAATTAAACATCTGGATCCTTTTATTAATGAAAGCTTATTAAGATATCACCATAATAATTGGAAATACTTCTGAGTTCTCATACTTGCTAGACATTATAAATCACAGGATAATAGATTTGGAAGAGAACACAGAAGTCATTTTGTCCAACCCTTACATTTTATAGATAAGAAAATGGGAGTTCAAGAGGTGAAGTGAAAAAACTCAGAATTTTATGAAATAGAGGTGAGGAAGTACTGCATATCAGACAAAAGGAGAGAGGATTGTGCAAAGGCATGGAAATAAGACTAACAATTTGCATGAGAAAGTATAATGGAAATCATCTAGCACATTCAATCCTCAACTTTTGCGGGGGTAATCTTCCTAAAAAGTGGTATGAAAGTAGAAAATGCAAATATTGATATATTGAACCTATGGGAAATAGAGGGTTAGGTTCCCATGACCATCAAAAACTGTAATATTCACTAGAGATTGCTGAAAATTACTTTTCTGCATATAATTCTTTATAACAATACATTGTGATAATATGAACTTTTCCTAACATAGTAACCATGGAATAACCTGTAAAATGCAGCACACAAAATAAAATTATTAACAAGTAAAACATTTTTTCTCACTAGTGATTCTCTAGGATTCTGTGTCTTTTTGTGCTAACAATTAAAAAAAAACATTGATTTCAGGCAATATTCACTTTTAATAACACATAAATCCTATAGTACCATAAATATTAAAGAGAAAAATTCTTAAAGCTAAAAACATTATTTAACCTCAATCTTACTTTGAAAATAAAAATTTCACCTTGAAAGTGAAAACGAGGTTACTAATAAAATTATGTGAACGCTTAAAGTCACAAAAGTTAAACAAAGAAATGTTGAGGATTAACTTTAACTTGGTTTGTGCTTAGAACTAAACAATCTACTGTAATTTCAATACAGTGTTGAGGAAAGTCACCTTATATACAACACAGTAACAACAAACAAACTGATCTCAGCGTATAATTAATAAGTTTACTTGTATTCACCTGAATACTATGCTTCTTACTTTCAGATGAATAATATTTTAGAGACTACACCATCATGAGATCTCTGATAAGAACATCTTGATGAGAGTCATCTACATTTAGGGGACTATGTAAAATACTAGCCACTGTAATATCACAGACACTAACGCTTAATAGCAATGCCCTTTTTCTACTTATCTATTTTCTAATGGGAAATAACTTTCCAGATTTTCATTGAGATGAATTTTTTTTAAAGCAATTGAGGTTAAGTAACTTGCCCAAGGTTACACGGCCAGTTATTTTGTGTGGGTGTTAAGTATCTGAGGCCGGAACCAATCCCAGGTCCTCCCAACTCTGGGGCCAGCACTCTTACTCACTGTGCCACCTAGCCACCCCATAATTTCAGTTCTTTTGTTGTTCTTTTTAATTTGTTTTTTTTTTTTTGCTTTTTGGAGGAGAAAGATAGGGCAATTTGGGGTTAAGTGACTTGCCCAAGGTTACACGGCTAGTTTTGTGTCAGGTGTCTGATGCCGGATTTGAACTTGGGTCCTCCTGACTTCAGGGCTAGTGCTCTATTCACTGCACCACCTAGCTGCCCCTGAGATGAATTTTTAAGTGATGTTTTTTTCCTGAATGAAACATACACATATTCATGAGTTAGAACTAGAAGGCACATCATCTAATCTAATCCTTTGACTTTTAGATGAGTCAGAGAGGGACTCAGAAGTTCAACGAATCGTCTAAGGTTGAACAGCTGATAAGTAAAAGACCCAGGATTCAAACTCAGGACTTTGATTTCAAATCAAAATCCTACTTCCTCCCTATTTCTTCCCTCTCTTTCACAAATGCACACGTGCACGCACGCGCACACACACACACTCTTTATTAAAGCAAAGGGGTAGCCAGTTCCCCCCTTTACATCAGCAGTATTCTGATCCTCACTACCAAAGAGTCTAACATGTTCAGCATTTGGCTTCCTAAGCACCCAATCAAGAAAGGCCATAAACAGTCAGTTTTCAAAATCTTTTCTAAGTAAACCTACCCTTCTCTAGCTGTTACATTGGAAACAATCTCATAAAAGTGCTTAAGGTGATACTGAGAAACAAAATTTTAGACTTCCCAAAAAGTTCAAATTTTATTACAAAACGATGCCTTTGTTCATCAGAACACATCTCTATTAAGGTAATTTTTTGGCAGCCATGGAAAGCCTAGGTGGATGATATATGGGGCAAAGGATTAGTTTTCCAATGTCAGGCAACTGTATCATGGAAGGAACTGTTATACATATCGTCATTCTTAACTTTAAAGAATTCTGTTGTGTGATCTTTGTGGTCCTTTCACCCACTTCCTCAGTTACCTTATTTACAATGTTTATAATGAAGTAGGACTAAATTATCTCTAAATATATTTTCAATTCTAAGACTCTATGATTCTGGATTCCAGTTATATCTGTGACTGATTTTTCATAAGTGGGTGAGTCCCCAGACTTTGGTAACTGCGGGTAAGGATTTCATAGATGAATAAAAGTTGTCTTAGTACATCGGCAAAAAAAAAAAAAAATCAGATGTTTGAGTATCCTCTTTTACCCCCTGATAAAGTGAATAATATATCAGGGGAAAAGGAGACATTTTGCAATACTCCAGAAAACAAACCTAGTGGAAATCAATTTAATTTGACATTTGCATTTAACAATGCTCAGCATTCAGTCATTTGCTGTTTCCTACCAGATTGCAGATTTTAGAAGAACTCCTTAATAATGCCTATGATTGAACTATTCTGTCAGCTTTAATGGACACCCTGGCACCTATTAGAATGTACTGCATTTCTTCAGTCTTAATTCCCTGGATATTCAATTAATTCAAAGAAGATGAGCTTTGCATTCACAGATTTGAAACACATCAAAGAGATACATTAATCTATTTTTAAACAGCATTTGTCCCTGAACAGGGAGATTCTTGTAGCTGCTGAGTCAGGTTATACCAAACCAAGAGCTGCCAAAATAGTCAATGGGTGATGGGCTGTTTGGAACTCAAAGTATTCAAAGTAGTCTCTGAAATAACGTGTCAAACAAAACCATCAAATTAAGATTATGTTGTCTTTCAGGTCCTGAAAAAATTTACTCTGAAGTATTCACCTACTTTCTCCTCAGAGAATCTGAGAATGATGGTAAGCCTTTCAGGCATGTCGTTGGTCCCTGTGATAAATAAGTCCTCTGCAGTTATCTCTGCCCAGTAGATGTTTTTTTTTTCTAATTCAAGAACTAATTATATGTTTTTTTGTCTTCAGAATTAAGTCAAATAAAAAAAGATTCAAAGTAACATTGAAAACCAATCAATTGAGATTTTACAGCTAAAACATTTCTTTTTAATACAGCAGAAGTAGCCTGTGCTAACATTCTTTAATTTTAATATACCACTGTTTCGCCACTCTTCCTCACCTGCAATATGCTATAATAGAGGATAAAAGAAATCAAATTTAATTCCCAGAATAAATTTTTACCAAGGTGTTTAGGATCAAGAAATATAACTCAATTGGTTTATATAGATATTTAAGGCTTACAAAACACTATCTCTGTAAGAGGTTGTACGAGTTTTATCCCCATTTCACAGGGAAGGAAATTGAGGTTCTGACATGTAACATGACTTGCTCAGGGTCACCCTACTGTTAAGTTTCAGAACTGAAGTCCTTTGGCTTCACAGACTGTATTGGTTCTGTTTTTTTAGCACCCTAATATTAAACTGTATTGATTTATAACAAAAGCAATTCAGTAGAAAATAATAGTAAGAATCAAGGAATCAGTTGGTATTCAAAAAAAGAATACAAATTGTACTAACATTAGAAAATTTTATACAAATCCTCTCTACCAACAAAATGAATCTCCTGCTTTGACGTCATGAGAATTTGTTTCTGTATCTCGGTTCATGATGTCTCTTTTCTAAGAATTCCTGTCTCTCCAAGCCCCAACCTAAGTACCACCTTCCTCATTAATCCTTATCAGGTAGACAACAACAAACTCAGTGAAATTTTACCTTCCCAGGACTAATTGTTGGTACTAATTACTTGATATTTAGATTGTTTACCCACAGAAAAATAATCATGCAAGGTAACATATAGTAAATAGCATTTTAGGTGTGTTTATACATGCATTTACCTATATACCTACATATACACACATGCATGTATACATACATAAATACACGTGTATATATGGAGACAGATGATACAGATAGAAACATAGAATCAAATACGTGAGAAGTATGAAATGGCAGAAAATTGGTTTTGGAGCAAATCATGAATTCAAGTTCTATTTTTGACACATGTTGGTTATATAATCATAAGCAATATAAGGAAGAACTTTCTGATAATACCTAACATTTATATATCACTTTTAAAGTATGAAAAATTATTTTAAAATGTTTTCTCATTTGATACTCACAACAATTCTAAGAGGTAGGTACTATTTTTATCCCCATTTTACAGAAGAATAAATTAAGACAGACAAAGGTTAAGTGAGTTGTCCAGAAAACACAAAGATAGCAAGTATCTGAGGGCAGGAATTGAACTCAGGTCTTCCTGAATGACAAGGACTCTATCTACTATAACTCTCAACTCTTTAGACTTTTCCACCTCCACTCCAATTGCCTTTCTTACCCTAAAATAGCTATCTTTTCATCTCATCTGATTGGTGTTGCCTGCCAGAATGTCTAGGTCACCCATTCTTCCTTGTCTCTCATGGCTTCGCTTTTGATTTTGCAGACTTTTTCAGCTCTGCTACAGGTGCCTTTCTTAGCCTGGTGATGTCTCTGCCTCTGCAGGCCTCTCCTAAAACTGGTGGGTGCCTGTCTAAAAATTGTATCGGACTGAATCTTGATGTGGAAATCCATAATATCATAATGAGTCCTTTGTTTATCCCTGTTCAGTGAAGGGAGAAACAGGGAGGCCAATATACACTGGGGATCCAGTTAACCATGAGCATTCTTAGGTGCTGAGAACTCCAGTACTCACGGAGAGACTATGTACTAGGGCAAGAGGAGGTCCCAGACCCACACTGGGCCACCTCCAGACTTAGACCAGGCCACTAAGATGGGGACAAGTAGGAACTAGGTGGTTTGTTGTTCAATAATCAGTTTCAGGTCACAGATCCTGAACAGATTAAGAAGGGGACCTGAGCAAGGTGGTTGGGGTGTCCTGGAAAAGGAGGTGTTGGTGGAATACCAAAAAAGGAGGAAGTTGAAAAGAAAGCAGCAGCAGTTTGGCTCTGACTCCAGACTCTGAACAGGAACTCACTTCCAGCACCTAGTTCAGATCGGAAAGGAATAGCCAAGATAAAGAATCCCAGACCAAAGGGAACTCTACAGTTCTGCCCCTCTGAACTAAGAAGGCTTTCCAGCTGGCTAATAGGGGCAGAGTCCAGTAGCAATATATTCTTGTACATACCCAAACGCAGGTCAGGAATTTGTACATTTTTAAACAGGGAACAGCACAGACTTTGCCCAGGTTTCAACCATTCTGGGATCAATGAGGGCCTACAGAGCCTAAGCCCATCCTTATGATCCCAGACTAAAACAATGCTCTTCAAGATAGCAGCAAAAAGACCAGTCCATACCTTCCATTCAGAGGTATGGCCCAGCCCTAACATCAAGTCCAAAGTAAGAAAGGGTGATGGAAGATCAAGCAAATAAACACAGAAATCCATCATAATGATCTATTATGGTGGCAGGGATCTTCAAGACAGACCCAGAAGAAGAGAATGACTTCAAAACATCTATAAGTAAAACTTCAGAGAAAAACACAGCTTGGGTAAAAACTCAACGAGAATTGGAGGAAGAGAGGAAGCAAGAATTTAAGTAAAAATTATTATTTTTTAAAAATATATAAATGGAATGACTGGTTGAGGAAAAAGTTGAAAAAGAAACAATCTATAGAAGAAAAAATTGGAGAAGTAACTAACAGCTTAGTACAAGAAGAACAAAACTTTGCCCAACTAACAAACCCCATGTAAATCTGAAGAAATCAAATAGAAGTCACCGATTTCATGAGGGAAAGAGAAAAATTGAAAGAGTCAAAAAGACTTAAAAAAATAGAAGTCCAGTCTATTATAGCAAAAACTCCAGACCTGGAAACCAAATTGAGAGGGAGAAAAATTTAAGGAGGAGTGGGGAGAGTGAGGGAAAGAGACAGAGAGAGAGAGAGACAGACTAGACATTCTATTTTAAGAAATTTAAAACTCTCTAGATCATGGAGATTCAGAGGACAAAGTAAGATAGAAAGAATCTATTTTTGCATCTCCTAAAAGAAACCCCAGAATGAAAACTCCCAGGAACATCATAGTCCAAATTCAATACTTCCATGCCAGAGAAAAAAATATCATAAGCAATCAGAAAGAAAGAATTCAAGTACTGAGGAGCCACAGTCATAATCATACATGATTTAGCAGCTAGGATTATAAAAGAACAGAGAACCTAGACATTCCAGAAAGCAAAATATATGGGCTTACAGCCAAGAATAACTTACTCAGAAAAACTTAGGATGATCTTATAGGGCAACAAGTAGACCTTTAATGGAATATAGGACTTCCAAGCATCGCTGATAAAAAGACCAAAGTAACAGAAATATTTTGAAGTTCAAATACAGGAGTGAAGAGCAACATAAAATGAATGAACCATAAGGGATCAAAGATAAACTGCTCACATTCAAACGTGGGGAGATTATGTTTGTCTCTTCTGAATCCTATCATCAAGACTGACAGGAATTCAATTAGATAAAACCAAGGAATAGGTTTTATGTCTTGATGATCTTTAAAAAATACTGGAAGGAGGGGCGACTAGGTGGCGCAGTGAATAGAGCACCCACCCTGGAGTCAGGAGGATCTGAGTTCAAATGTGACCTCAGACACTTAAAACTTAACGATCCATGTGACTTTGGGCAAGTCACTTAACCCCAACTGCCCCTCCAAAAAACAAAAAAAAAAAAATACTGACAGAGAAGAGGAATATACAGAGGCTAGAGAAGAAAGTAAATTAGGAAAAATTCACACACATTCAAGTTCTACAAGCAGACATCTACAGAAACAAGGAGAAGGAACTGATCAAAAGAGGGAAGAATATATACATATACAATACATACACACACAACTGGATAAAGAAATACATTTCAATCAACAGGGAAACAGGAGGAAAAGGTTAGAAAAGGAGAAAGGAAATTAGAGGGAGAGGAAATTAAGGGACAGATTAGTCTAAACAAAACCAACTCTAAAAATGTACATAAAACATTTAGAGCTTTTTCGAGGTGGCAAAAACTGGAAATATGGAATGGACGAGTGAGTTATGGTATATAAATATGACAGAAGACTATTGTGCTAACTCTTATCAGGATAATGATCAATCAGGATGCCAGAGGACTAATGAAAAAAAAATTATTCACCTCATCACAGAGAGATGAAGGATTTAAAAGAAATACTTTCTGATGGATTTGGTCAATGTTTATTTTTTTTTTGATTGACTACACATGTTTTATTGAGTTTTGTTATTCTAACATTCTCAGATAAGGAGAGAGTAGGGTGATCAGGTGACAAGACAGATTATAGCTGATTAAAACAAATATTTTTAAAACCTTTCAATGACCTTTTTTAAAAGTATAATAGCCTATATTGGTCCAAAGAACATTACAGAATTAATTCTATCCTTTTACTCTTTTCTTTTTAAGGTTATGTTCCTTTCTTGTTTCTCTTATTTGGTGTGTTTTCAAGTCAAATGCTTTATCCAGTTTAGTTTTTGTTTTTGTTCCCAACCCCCACTCCCCACCCAGGCAATAACCAAATGTTTCTCTTTAAATGAAATAGATTTTCATTTAAACTTTTGGTTCACCTTTGCAAGGTATGTTATTCTAGCATACCCCTTTGTCAATTTTGCATTTTGGAACAATATACTCCAAAATTTTCCTTGAATTACTTTTATATGAAGAGCTACTTTTTTTTTAGTAGTTTAAATAACTTTTAGTTATTTAAAGTGAGTTTTGTTAATAAAGTCATGTCCTTAGTTGCTCATAATTTTTTTTTCACTTGGCAATGGAATTATAAAATTTAACCGTGGTATACTTTAAAGTTTCAACTTTTTGCTTTTTCCGAGTCACTGACCTATGGGATCTATCAGTTTGAACTTTGACATTTATTTCCAAAACTTCTTGATAATTTTCTTTCATTACTTTCTTCATTATGGTACTAAGCTTTTTATTTTGAAAATAAATTATCATGCTTTTCTGAAACTGTTATCTTTCTTAACTTATATCTGCCCATGCTAACTTCAAGGTCAGTTGACTTGGCTTTATGACATTTATGTGCTCTTTGAGAGTTCTACTTTGACTCACTTTTGACAAATTTTCACCTACATTATATCTTTGAGTACCAAATATACCATTTTCTTTTGTCAGAACCTTCACAATTTTAGAGGGATTCTCCATTATTTAAACAATTCATTATCTTGAGCCTCACTTTCATCTGAACTGGTTCAAGGAGTAAAGAATAAATGTGTACACACAGCTGTGTACAGAAATTAATCTCACCCAAGAGGAAAGGAAAAGGAAAAGGGGAAGAGAAAAGAGGAGATAGGAGAGGGTAGATTAAAGGATGCAGTAGTCAGAAACAAATGACTCTTGAGAAGGATCTACCTGCCAAGATATACACAAAAGACACAGAGGAACTCTATGAATGCAATCACAAAACACGTCACACCAATAAATACAGATCTAAATAACTTGGGCAAATAATAATTCCCCTTAGGTAGGCCAAGCCAATTTAATAAAAATGCCAATTCTACCTAGATGTAGTATTTCATGCCATAGTAATCAAGCTACTAAAGTATGCTATATAGAGGTAGAAAAAATAACAATGAAATTCATAAGAAAGAGCAAAAGGGCAGGAATATCAGTGGAAATTTAAAAGAAAGTCTAGCAGTACTAGATCTTAAAGTATTCTACAAAACTGTAATACTGAAAACAATTTGATACTGGATAAGAAAAGGTGAGGCTGATTAGTGGAGCAGATCAGTTACACAATATGCAGAAACAAATAAACACAGTAACCTCATAGTTGACAAACCTATGCTTCCAACTATTATGGTAAGAACTATTTGACCGAAAAAACCTCTCATCATAATTAGAAAGCAGTCAGTCATAAACTGGCAAAGACCAGTATCTCATACTGTATAAGAAGAAAAGTTGAAAGTGGGTGCATGATTTTTAAATAAACGTGATATTATATGCAAAGTAATGGAGCAGAAAGGATAATACTTGTTATATCTGTGGATAGCAGAAGACTTCGTGAACAACAAAAGAGACATTCACAGGAAGTAATAAAGAAAATTTTGATTATATAAAATTATAATGTTTTAACAAAACCAAAGAAGCTAAATTAAAAGAAAAGCAGGAAAGTGGGGAAAACCTTTGAAGCAAGTACTTGCCCTCCCCAATAAAGGTCTCAATTTTAAAATATACAGAGAACTGAATAAAATTTACAAGAATAAAAGCCATTCCTCAATTGGTAAATGTTTAAAGGTATGAATAGGTAATCTTCAGAGGAAGAAATCAAAACTACCATTTGCCACATGAAAAAAAAGCTCAATTCACTAATAATTAGAGAAATGGCAAATTAAAACAACTCTGAGAAACTGCCTTACAACTATCTGACTGGCTAAGACGACAAAAAACAAAAATTACAAATGTTGGAAGAGGTATGTGTGTATGTTTGTGTGTAGAGGAAAGACATTAATGCACTGTTGTTGGAGCTACGAATTAGTTCAACTTTTCTTTAAAGCAATTTGGAAAGATGCCCAAAGTCTACTAAACTGTGCACTTGCTTTGTCCAAGCAATATCTCTACTAGTGCCATACCCTAAGGAGATAAAAGAAAAAGTACAAGGATCCATATGTACAAAAATATTTGCATCACCTCCTTTTGTGGTGGCAAAGAATTGGGAACTGAGGGAATGCCTATCACTTAAGGAATGGCTCAAAAAGTGCACATAATTGTGATAGAATAATATTGTACTATAAAAAATAAGCAGGATAGTTTCACAAAAACCTGAGACTTATGTGAACTGATGCAAAATGAAGTGAGCAGAATCAAAACAATCTATACAGTAACAAAAATAAGAATCAACTTTGAAAGTCTTAGTATGATTAACAGAATGACCCACCATAATTCCAAATGACTCATGAAGAAACAGTCTATCCATTTCTAGATAAACAACTTATGGATTAAGAGTAGGCACAGAATTTTTATCTCTTTCTTGCTTTTTTTTTAAACAAAGCTAATGGGGAAATTTGTTTTGCATTACTATATACATTTGTAATATAAAAAAAGAAAAGAAATCCATCATTGATTCCTTTGTTGTTCACAAAGTAGGTTCTGTTTGTCTTTTTTCTATCAAAGTTAATATTTATGTATGTAAGCAAGCATTATTTATTTAAGCTTGAAGTAAATGGTTTCAATTGAATAAAGCCATTAGTATTCAAATAATTTTAAGTTTTAGACATATCACATTTCATAGTCAGGACCTTGGCTTGTATATCACTTTTACAAATAAATCTCTTTACTACAGAAATGTAAACAGATCCCCAATACATACTTGTTATTAAAGTAATAATAAAGTTTACAGTGTGCTCATCATTGGATTGGGAGTGACTAGACCATTGTTCTAACCCTGCCTTTGTCCCTAATTAGCTCTGACTCTACGCAAGTCAGTTAACTTTCTGATACTGGGTTATCTCAACTATAAAATGAACAAATCAACTGCAGTATCAAAAAGGTAACAGATTCTAGGCCTCTTTTGTATTCTAAAGTGTGTTTGCATAAAATAAGTAAAAACAACTCTTGAAACTCCTTTCTTATAATTAGGAACTCTAGTACTGAAATGAATTAAATGAGGAGCAGAAAGTCCACAAACTTTACAAACAGAGGAAATATCTGTGCTGGTGAAACCATAAATACATCAAAATACTAAATTTTAAATTTGTATACTTTAGTTACTGCATTTTTACAAAATCCACAATCATATATCCCTATGAGAATATTTCTCTTCCTCTCCCTCACAAAGGGAACAGCTTGAGATATTTTTTTGGTAAAGAGTTTTTTTTGTTGTTGTTGTTTTAATACAGGTAAAAACAGTTTTCAACATTCATTTTTTTTTTAAAGCAATCAGGGTTAAGTAACTTGCTCAAGGTTACTCGGCCAGTTATTTCTGGGTGTGGTGCTGAGTATCTGAGCCCAGATTTGATGCAGGTCATCCTGACACTGGAGCCGGTGCTCTTACTCGCTGAGTCACCTGGCCGCCCCTAAGCAACTGGGGTTAAGTAACTTGCTCAAGGTTACACGGCCAAGTGTTTCTGGGTGGGTGCTAAGTATCTGAGCCCAGGATTTGATCTCCAGGTCATCCCGACACTGGAGATAGTGTTCTTACTCTCTGTGCTACCTGGCCACCCCTCAACATTAATTTTTACAAGATTTTGAGTTCCAAATTTTTCTTTCTCCCCCTCCTCCCTACCCTTTCCCCAAGACAGCATGAAATCTGATATAAATTATACATATGCAATCATGGAAACATATTTCCACATTAATAATGTTGTGAAAGAAGAATCAAAACAAAATGGAAAAGTCACCAAAATAAAAAAAGGTAAAATAATATTCTTTGAGCAGCATTCAGAATCTATAGTTCTTTCTCTGGACATAGCATTTTCTGTCATAAGTCTTTTGGAACTGTCTTGGATCACTGTATTTCTGAGAATAGCTAAGGTGATGTGATAGTAATGGAATATAAAGATCCCCCTGTATTGGCTTGGTTTTCAAACTGATTTATTAAAACCCATAGCTTGTTAATCCCACCTGTGGGATGGACTTGTTGATGTGAAAAGAAAGTCCTGAACTGGGAGGAGCTGGTGACATAGATTTGGAGAGACACAGGAGAGAGGCAGAAGAACTTTTTTGGAAACAGCACCTCGTGGAGGCAGAGAGAGACTGAGAGAACTGCTAGGGGCCACTTTGAATTGCCCTGGACTTTTGAGACCTGCCCCCAGAGCTTCCAAGGACTGAGGAGACATGGCTGTTTTGCTGGTACTTTGTCTGTTTTGATGTTGTTTTGCCAGATTTGTCCACTGGTGAAAGACTGTCCTGTTGAAGAAGTCCTGGAACCTGGCTATTGGCTAAGAGCTCCTGAGACTGTCCTGCAGACAGAGAGTGAATACTGTCCACTGGTAAAGGGCAGTGCTGTTGATGCAGGGGTCTGGGAACCTTTCTGTTGGTTCAGAGGCCCTGAGGAAGGATTTTCTTGTTGTATGTTTGCAGAAATCCTGGGAGAGGGTTTTGCTGGTGTTTTCAGGGGTTCTAGGACTCTTCTACAGACAGAGGATGAACTAATGAAGGGACTGGCAATGTATCTTGTGGCCTTGCTAAGCCTTGTCTCCCCAGGAACTAAGATTGCTGAGAACTTGCCTCCTGTCAAGATGAAGAAAAGACCTCCATTTGGGTATTAAGTGCTGTGCTTAAACTTGATGTAACTCTGGGATAGATTCAATTGTGATCCAGGGGTGGGGAACTTTTGACCTTTTTGTGTTCTATGATTGAGCAAATGAATGTAATTTACTTATGGTTGAAAACTAATCTCCATTTGAGAAGAGGGGCTTTGTGATGGACTAAATGAAGGTATAGCCTAGGGGTGGAGTAGTATTTAGAACAGGGACTTTGTAATTGATTGAATGAATGGAAGGTCCTGGGGTGGGGTAGTACTTGGAGATTATTTAATCACACTTAGTAAATGCTGTATTTTGAATGATGTCATGTTTTGATCTTCTCTGTTCTTGGTTGGTCACTGAATAAAATGGAGAGCACCTATGCTGGTATTCTGAACCTTGGGAAGTTGCCTTTCCTTGGCATTACATTACAGTTGATGAGAGGGAATCATCCCACAATATTACTGTTACTATATACAGTCTCTTGGTTCTGCTCACTTCACTTGGCATCAAATCATGCAAGTCTTTTCCTGAAATCCACTTGCTCATCCTTTCTTATAACACAACAGTATTGCATTATATTCATATACCATAACTTTTTCAGTCATTCCCCAGGTGATGAAGATCCCCTAAATTTCCAATTCTTTGCCACCACAAAAAGAACTGCTATAAATATGTGAGCCCTTTTCACTTTTTTATGATATCTTTGGGACATATACCTCTTACTTCATTGTCTATAGTACCTTTTAGCTAGAATGTAGCTTCCTCCCCTATCTCTTTTGATTAAATCTATTTTTGCTTTTGCTGGGTAATTGATCCTCGGTTGTAATCCAGATCCTTTGGCCTCTGGAATATCATATCCCAAGTCCTCCAATCTTTTAATGTAGAAACTGCTAAATCTTGTGTAATCCTGCCTGTGGCTCCTTGATATTTGAATTGTTTCTTTCTAGCTACCTACACTATTTTCTCCTTAACCTGATAATTCTGGGAGTTGGCTACAACATTCCTTGGAGTTTTCATTTTAGGATCTCTTTCAGGAGGTGATCAGTGGATTCTTTCAATGATTATTTTTACCTTCTGGTTCTAGAATATCAGGACAATTTTCCTCAATTTCTTGAAAGATGCTGTCCAGATTTTTTTTGATCATGGCTTTAGGCAGTGAAATTATTCTTAAATTACCTCTCTTGGATCTATTTTCCAGGTTAGGTGCTTTTCCAATGAGTTTTACATTTTCTTCTATTTTTCATTCTTTTAATTCTGTTGGACTGATTCTTTTTTTTTTTTTTTTAAGCAATTGGGGTAAAGTAACTTGCTCAAGGTTACACGGCAGCCAGTTATTTCTGGGTGTGGTGCTGAGTATCAAAGCCCGGATTCGATCCCAGGTCATCCCAACTCTGGAGCCAGTGCTCTTGTTGGACTGATTCTTGATGTCTCATAGAGTCATTAGCTTCCGCTTGCCCAATAGTTATTTTTAAGGAATTGTTTTCTTCATTGGATTTTTATACCTCCTTTTCCATTTGGTCAATTCTACATTTCAAGGAGCATTTTTCTTGAGCGAATACTCCCCCCTTGATTCCCCCCCCACCCAATTTTTTTTAAGGAGTTGTTTTCTTCAGTCAATTTTTCTGCTTTCTTTTCCAAGCTGCTGACTTTTTTTTTTTATAATTCTCTTGTATAACTTTCATTTATTTTCCCATTTTTTCTTCTACATCCCTTACTTGATTTTTTAAATCCTTTTTGAGCTCTTCCAAGAAGACTTTCTGGGCTAGAGACCAATTCATAATCCACTTTATGGTTCCATATGTAGGTATTTTAACATTGTTGTCCTATTCTGAGTTTGTGTTTGACTCCTCTATCACCATAGTAGCTTGTCTATGGTCAGGGCTTTTTGGGGTTTTTTATTCATTTTTAAAAGTTGAGCTCTACCCCTGAGTACAGACAGTACCGTCCCAAGCTTCTTGCACTGGGGGCCAGAGATCTGATCAGTGGCTTTCTGCAATGGTGCCTGTGGGCCTGGCAAGTTGCCCACTGTACCAGGGTACCCAGGAGTAGTCACGCCTATTGTACCCTGAGTTCTGGGGCTGGCACTTTTCCTGCTGTGCTGGGACTGTAGACCTCAGAGCTGGCCTGCTGTGTCACTGGCCTGCCTGTCTGGACCATGGGCCTTGGTTGTTTATCTGTGCTCTGGATAAGAGCCACCCACTGGCTTGCCGGGATACCACTTGTGCTGAGATACGCTCTTCTTTTACCTAAGTGAGACATCTTTTCTGAAGTTATCTTGCACTGGAAAATTGTTTCTCTCTGTCTTTTTAGGGATCCTTTTGTTCCAAAATTCTTTTTTTAAAAGAGTGTTATTTATTGAGAGTACATCTTCTGCCAACTATACACATGGTACCCTGCCCTCCCAGCCCCCCCCCCCCTTCATGCCCAACTCCTTGGTAACTTCTGACCCATTTCCAAGGAAATAGATGGGGGATGAATGCTTCTCAGTGAGTCACATCAGTCTACTCTAACTTCTTCCTCAAATTTTGTGAAAAGATAAGGCAATTCAAGTTTCTCATATAGTTCCTTCACACTGGCAAACTTCTCTGCATCTTTTTGTCCATAACTTTCCCCCAACATCTTTCCTTGCTCAGATGATGCCAGCTGAAGGCACCACACAGTATGTGTGGCTTTGGATATCAGTGCCAATCTTGCCAATCAGACAGTTGTCACCAAAAAGGTCAAGGTAATCATCCTGAAACTGAAAATATTCTCCCATCTCCAGAAGGATGCTCTTGGAGGTGATGTGTTCTTTCTCCTCATCTATGCCTGCCAAGTACACAGTAGCAGCAAAAGGTAAGTAGAAATAAAAAGTCATCTTGTATTTGACAATGGTCTTATATCTCTGCTCAGTGAATCCAGTAAAATCAACCTTGCCCTGAGGGGCTATGATAAGATCAAGGGTGTGGCCAACCTCAGTCTGGTAAGTGCTAAGTAGGAAGTTCAAGGAGGTTCAGGTAATAGAGTGGCCTATGGCAGTAACACTTCAGCAACTTCCTGGCTTCTTCCACCTTCTTGGCTCTGCCCCTCAGGCTGGGATCATTGAATGCAAAATCTTTTACTATAAATCTCATTTAGTTGAAAATGGCTATGCAACCTGAACATTAACATTTACTTCACAAAAAAGGATATATACATATGCCTGTATATACATAAAATTTCTTTGGAATACTGTCTTGTAGCTTAGTTTTTCTTACACTTATATCAGTTTCTATATAATATTAATCATGTAACATAATATATGAAAACTTTTCTGTAATACACACCAACATGAGAAGAAGTATGTGGTAGTGGAAAAATGGTGGCTGTAGAGCCAGAGAACTTGGGTTCAAGTCCTATCTCTGACATATACTGCTATCTGACCCTGGGCAAGTCAATTAATGATTCTATGTGCTAGGCAACAAGACTATTTGCACAGAAGTTGCCAAATGACATTTGCAGAGGAAGTTCTGCATTGAGAGTTCACAATGTCAGTGAAATCCAAGGTGTGAAATCTATGCCTACATGTCAACATATGTATGCCTGAATATGTGCATAAAATTTCATTTAGTACTTTCTTTGCAGATATTTTGTTTCCTTTCAATACGCTACTTTATTAAAAACCTGCTTTTATTCTTTTCTTCATCCTGGAGCTCTTCAAAAACAAGAAAAAAATATATAGATGGAATTTTTTACTTTTTGGTAATCCAAATCAGGCGAAACTAGGTGGCACAGTGGAGAGAGAGCTAGAACTGGAGTCAGGAGGACAAGAGTTCAATTAGACACTTACTGGTTGTATGAATTTGGACAAGTCACTTAACCCTATTTACTTAAAATAAACAACTAGAAATTCAACTAATATGAATGGAAATAACTTTTATAGACCCATATATCCTTTCTGCCTATTACCAACAAAAGTTAGCAGAGATGGAAAAATAATTTCCATTCCAAATAACTACATAATAGTGAAATATTTAGGAGTTTACTTATCAAGACCCACACAGAAACTGTATGAACTTAAGTATAAAACACCTTTAGAAAAATAAGGAAGAAAGAGTTTGAGACTCAATTATTTACAGTTGGGCTATACCTATAATAATTTAAATCATAATTACTATCCCAGGATAGTACCCACATAGCTTACTCCATATAGCTATATAGGACCAAGAAAAAAAATGAACATAACCTTAGAAAAAACCAATACACAACTGACTAGTGATAGGACTCACTGTTTAACAACAAAGTACTGAGAAAACTGGAAAGCTAAATAGGAGAAAACAAGCTGATACTGATCTCACACTTTTTAGGACAATAAATCCAAATGGATATATGATCTAGGTATATAAGAGGTCATACATAGCCTCAACAAATTAGAGAAGGGAAGGAAATTACTTTCACAACTATAGATATGTATGAGAAAGAAGGGAAAGATACTCCTTGACCAAACAAGAGATAGAGATGATTACAAAAAATAAAAAGGAACAATTGTGGTTATATAAAATAAAAGAGTTTTACACAAAATCAATTCGGAATTAAAAGGGAAAGAGTTAATAGAAAAATTATTTTTGTAACAAAGTTCATTGACAAATGTCTGATATCCAAAAATATGGGGAGTTTATCCAAAAACACAAAATAAAAATTTATTCCCACAGAAGATAAATGGCCAAAAGATATGAACAGACAATTCATAAAAGAGCTAGCACTTACCATACAAAATACTTCAAATTACTAATAAAAGAACCACAAATTAAAATAAACTAAAATTCCATTTCTCACTGATCAGATTTGTCAAAACTGACAAAAGTAAAAGGGAAAAGAAAATGACAATTGTTCCAGATTATAAGAGGGTGAGTACACTATGTACCTGGAAACAGGTCCAACTATTGTTAAAGTAATTTTGAACTATTTCCCCAAAACCATTAATTTGTGGCTCCCAGCATTATCAATACTATAAACTCAAAGTGATACATATTTTAATATATTAAAATATTTTTCTTGTTATTGTAACAAAAAAACTGGATACAAAATGAGTCTTTATCAATTGGGGAATAAACAAATTATGGTATACATTCATGTTATAAGAAATGAAAAGAGGGGCGGCCAGGTGGCTCAGTGAGTAAGAGAACCAGCCGCAGTGTCGAGATGACCTTGGGTTCAAATCCGGGCTCAGATACTTAGCACCACACCCAGAAATAACTGACCGTGAACCTTGAGCAAGTTACTTAACCCTGATTGCTTAAAAAAAAAAAAAGAAATGAAAAGGATTAATTCAGACAAACATGAACATATATCAATGGTTCTGAGTGAATAATCAAGAAAACAATTTATATAATAAATGAAACATTTTAAAGGAATAGCACATCTTAAAGACTTAAAGTTCATAAAGGCAATAACCAATCCTAACTCCAGAAAAATATTAATGAACCATGCTTGCAACTTCCTGGCAGTCACACTGATGGTACAAAATTAGAAACAGGTTTTCAGACATGACTAATATTTGAACCTTGCTCTTCTTGACTATACAAGAGAAGGCTTTTATTTAGGGGTGGAATGCCATTTGGCAAGAATGAGAGTTTAATGAGGAATGCAAAAACAAAGAAAAGAAAAAAATTTTCAATGAAATATTTTTTAAATGCACAAAACAAGGCAGAAGGAAGTTCAGAAGGGGACCTGGACAAGGATGGCAGTGCCAGTACTGTGCTGTTAACCATAATGTGTACTTATACGGGCTATACAAAAGATTGATAATTTTGTATATAATCTTTTTTCTGGTCTTTTTATGTGGAAATTTCATATTTGTTGACATTTTTCAACTTTAAAACGTCTTCTGAATAAGCCATTATTCTATTTCTCTTATCCCTTTCTAAGCTGAACTTTTGGAAAAGCTGTTCACATGCACTATCTCTACTTTCTCTTCTCTCTCTATGCTTAACCTCTGTAATTAGGTTTCTGGCCTCATTCTCAATGAAAATGACTCTTTCAAAAGTGAACAATGATCTCTTAACTGCTAAATGTAATGGTCCTTCCTCAATCCTCATTTTTTCTTGATTTTTTGGCAGTATTCTGCACTGATGACCACCTTCTATCTTAGGATATTCTCTCTCCTGTGGGTTTGTTATGACAATGTTATTTCCTATAACTCCTGTTTGTCTGATCAATTATTAGTCTCCTTATCTGTCTCATCAAACTTACCACATATTTCTAAATATGAGTATCCCCAAGGTCTTTGTACTAAGCTGTCTAATTTTTTTTTCTTTTTACACTAGCTTACTAGTATAGTCTGTATACCAGTTCACTAACTTGGATTCCTCATAAGCTTCGATGGGGTTATTTAACCACTATGTAAATTACTTACAGATCCTTATATCTGCATCTGGATTCTCCCCTAAACTACAATATCGTATCATCAACTGCCTGATGGATATTTCAAAATGGATGTGGTTTGCCATTTCCTTCAACAGCTCATTTTATAGATGAAGAGCTGAGACAAACAGGGTTAAGTGACATGTTCAGGGTCACATAGCTAGTAAGTAGTTCTGAGACCAGATATGAACTCTGGAAGATAAATCTTTCCTGACTTCAAGCCTGACATTCTATCTACTCTGCTGCCTAACTGCTATCTATCCACACATATATGTATCTATATATAGATATACATATATATGTATATACACACATAAGGAGCTATCTTATATGTGTGTGTACACACACATTCACTAAGTTATGTATAGAAATTCATCTTACCCAACAGGGAAGTAGGAGAAGAAACTGACTAAGGCATTGGGGAGAAGGGGAATGCTGTGAAAAGCAACAGGGCTGAATAAGAAAGGCAGTGGTCAGAACCCAAACAAACTTCTGAGGAAGGAAGGCATAAAGAAGAAAAAGAAAGAAGTATAAGCAGAAGAGAGTAAGATGAAGGGAAACACATACTTAGCAATCACACCTGAATGTGTATGGGATGAATTCATCCATAAAATGGAAGTAGATAGCATAGTGGATTAGAAACCAGAATCCAACAATATATTATTGACAAGAAACATACTTGAAACAGAAACACACAAGAGAATTAAAATAAAGGACTGGAGCAGAGTCTATCTCATACTTCACCTGAAGAAAAAAAAAAGGCAAGAGTAGCAATTGCTCAGACAAAGCAAAAGCTAAAATGGACCCAATTAGAAGTGATCACTGAAGAAACGACATTTCACTAAAAAGTACAACAAAGAAGTAATATCAATACTAAATGACATATGCCCCAGATGACATAGCATCCAAATTCTTAAAGGAAAATTTAAATGAATTACAGAAGGAAATAGATGATAAACTTATACCAAAGGTGGATCTCAATTCACCCATCTCAGAACTAGATAAATCTAAACATAAAATAACTAAGAAGTAGTTAAGTAGTTGAATAGAAATTTTGGAAAATTTAGATATGATAGAAGTCTGAAGAAAACTGAATGGGAGCAGAAAAAAAAATACACCTTTTTCTTAGTTGTACATGGCACTTTCACAAAAACTGTCCATAAACTAGGGCACAAAAACCAAAGCAGAAACATTAAATGTATCCTTCTGGGACCATAATATAATAAAAATTACATTCAATAAAGATGCCTTGGGAGCATAGATTAAAAATTTATTGGAAACTAAATAAATTAATCCTAAAGAATGAACAGATCAAGGTGGAGCCAAAATGGCAGTGTGGAAGCAGGAAAACTCTGTGAGCTTCCCCTATAACCACCTCAAATACCTATAAAATATGACTCTAAACAAACTTTAAAACTACAGAACCCACAAAGTGACAGAGGAAAACAAATCTTCCTGGTGAAGGCAGCCCAGTAGGCCAGCAGGAAGTGGCCAACAGAGTGCGCTGGGAGCTAAGTCCAGCTTCACATGAACCCATGGTTTTAGCTCAAGGTGGCCCCGACCAGCACTGGCTGGAGCGGAACTCTGCAGAGTGGATCACCAGCAGCACTACTGGTTTCCAGAATTATCAACCAATAAATGCCAAAGCAAAGTAAAAGATCAGTGTGGACTTTGGGAAGAGGGTGACCAAGAGTGCAGTCCGGCCTCTGGCCCCAGGGTGAGAAGGTGAGAAGCGGTGGAGGGCTGTGGCTGTGCAGCTGCCACCTCATGGCTGTTTCAGAGCTCCTGGCCTGCAGATCGTAGGGGGAAGAAGAGACCATCATGAGGGGTAATTGCTCTTGCTTTAACCTGCTTGGATCTGGAGGGTGGAAATGCTGGAGTGTGTGACCAGGTGGCAGAGCCTGTGGAGTTTTCTGAGAAGGTACCGAACTAATAGCTTTGGCAGCTGTGAAAACCACAGCAATTTGGGACAAAGCTCTCCTCCCTGGAAGCAGAGTCCTGCTGTGGCAAAAAGCTCAAAAGTCAAGTAATTTGAGTGGCAACATGAGCAAGCAAAGGAAGCAAGGCAAGAACAGCAGTCAAACCTTAGATTCCTCTTTGGGGGACAAAAAGGATCAAAGCATGGAAGGGGAGGAAGACAAAGAAGTCAGAACTCCTGCACCAAAAGCTTCCAAGAAAAATATGAACTACTTACAAGCCACAGAGGGGCTCAAGAAGGATTTTGAAAACCAAGTAAGAGAAGTGGAGGAAAAATTGGGAAGAGAAATGAGAACAATGCAAGAAAATCATGAAAAAGAAAGTCGACAACCTGATTGAAGAAAATAACACCTTAAAAAATAGACTAACTCAAATGGCAAAAGAGGTTCAAAAAGCCAATGAGGAGAAGAACGCCTTAAAAAGCCGAATTTGCCACATGGAAAAAGAATTTCAAAAGCTCACTGAAGAGAATAATTCCTTCAGAATTAGACTGGAGCAAATGGAAGCTAATGATTTTATGAGAAATCAAAATACTATTTAACAGATCCAAACAAATGAAATAATTCAAGGCAATGTGAAATATCTCATTGGAAAAACCACTGACCTGGAAAATAGATCTAGAAGAGATCATTTAAAAATTATTGGACTACCTGAAAGCCATGATCAAAAAAAGAACCTAGAAATCATCCTTCAAGGAAAATTGCCTTGATGTTTTAGAAGCAGAGGGCAAAACAGAGGTTGAAAGAATACACCTATCACCTCTTGAAAAAGATCCCAAAAAGAAAAGTCCTAGGAATATTATAGCCCAATTCCAGAGTTCCCAAGTCAAGGTAAAAATATTACAAGCAGTCAAGAAGAAACTATCTGAATATTGTGGAAAAACAATCAGGATAACACAAATCTAGCAACTTCTACATTAAAGGATAAAAGGACTTGGAATATGATATTCTGGAGGTCAAAGAAGCTGGGATTAAAACCAAGAATCACCTACCCAGCAACAGAGTATAATGTTTCAGGGGAAAATATGATTATTCAATGAAATAGAGGACTTTCAAGCATTCTTAATGAAAAAACAAGAGTTGAATAGAAAACTTGACACTCAAATACAAGAAGCAAGAGAAGCATGAGAAGGTAAACAGGCAAAAGAAATCATAAGAAACTTATGAAATTGAACTATTAACATTCCTACATGGAAAAACGATAATTGTAACTTATGAAGCTTTCCTCAGTATGAGGATAATTTAAGGGAATATAAATGTGTATGTATATATAGGATGGTATATGTGCATATGAATATGCATGTGTGTGTATATGTGTACAGGTATACATAGACAGCGGGCATAGGATCAATTGAATAGGAATAGACAATATTTAAAAAACTAAAATTAAGAGGTGAGAGAGGAATATGAGAGGAGATAGGGCGAGACAGAATAGGGTAAATTATCTCATATAAAAGAGGCAAGGGAAAACTGTTACAATAGAGAGGAAGAACTGGAAGGCAAAAGGGAATGGTTCAACTTTACTCTCATTGAATTTGGCTTAAGGAGGGAATAACATACACACTAAACTGGGAATCTGACCCTACAGGAAAGTAGGGTGGAAGGGGATAAGAGTGGAGATGATAGAAGGGAGGGCAGATTGGGGGGGGGGGGGGGTAGTTAGAAGCACACACTTTTGAAAAGGGACAGGGTCTAAGTAGAAAACAGAACAAGGTGGGGGGGCAGGATAAGATGGAGGGAAATATGGTCAGTCTTTCACAATATATCCACTATGGAAATGTTTTGTGTAACTACACATGTACAACCTATAATGAATTGTTATCTTCCAGTAAGGGTGGGTGACAAGGGAAGAAGGGAAAGAATCTGGAATTCAAAGTTTTAAAATCAAATATTTTTAAAAAAATATTTTTTACATGCACTGGGAAATAAGATACATAAGCACTGGGGTATGGAGATCCATCTTGCCCTACTGGAAAGTTGGAGGGGAAATGGGGGAGGATATAGGAGAGAATAGATTGAAGGAGGAGCTATTCAGTGGGATTGCTGTTCTTGGGTGGTGGGTAGATGAAAGACAGGGAGATGAAATTTGTAACTCAAAATCTTATGGAAATGAATGATATAATCTAAACATAAACATAAAATTTCAAAACTGTAAAAAAAAGAATAAAAATAAAATTAAAAAAAAAGAATGAGCAGGTCAAAGAGCAAATCTTAGAACAAATCAATAACATCAAGAAAGATAATGAAAACAATGAGACAATATACCACAATTGGTGGGATACAGCCAAAGTAACAGTTAAAATTTATATCTCTAAATAATTGTCAGTAAAAGACAAAAAGAGAAGATCAATGAATTGGGCATGCAATTAAAAACAACTAGAAAAAGAACAAATTAAAAATCCTAAACAACAAAATATAATTTCTGAAAATTAAGGAGAAATTCATGAAACTGAAAGTTTAAAAAAATCTGGTTAATTTGATTATGAAAGAAGAAAATCAAATTACCATTATCAAAAATGAAAAAGGTGAAAGCACTACAAATTAAGATGAAATTAAAGCAATTATTAAAATCTATTTTGCCCAATAAAATGCCAATAAAATTGACAATGTAAATGAAATGGATAAATATTTACAAAGATATAAAATGCACAGATTAACAGAAGAAGAAATAGAATACTTAAATAAAGCTATCCTAGGAAAAGATATTGAACAAGCCATAAATAAATTTTCTTAGGAAAAAAAACCAGGACCAAATGATTTAGAAGTTAATTTTACCAAATACTTAAAGAATAGTTAATTCCAATACAATGTAAACTATCTGAAAAAGAATATTTAAAAAGAGAGTCCTACCAAATCTCTTAAATAATCTGAATATGGTTTTGATACCTAAACCAGAGAGAGTGAAAATAGAGGAAGAAAACTGCAGACTAATTTCCCTAATGAATATTGATTGTAATATTTTAAATAAAATACTAGCAAGGAGACTACATCAATATATCATATAGATCACATACTATGACCAAATTGGATTTCTATAATGGAGGCAAGGCTGGTTGAGTATTATTGTTCAGTCATTTCAGTTGTGTCCAAATCTTTGTGATCCTGTTTGGAGTTTTCTTGGAAAAGATACTGATATTTGGCATGTATAATATATATGTATATATGCAAATTGTGAGGTGTCTAAAATAATGAGTGTGTTTATTCAGGGTGTTTCAAATGTTTCAATGCAGTTTTAAGCTTCACCAGCTTACATAGTTGAATGAATGTAAGAATTGAAGTTTTAGTAGTTTAAAACTACTCTAAAATTTGGGGATACCCAACTTAGAAAGATGTCACTATATATCAAATAAACAAAAGGATTTTGTTGTTGCTCAGTCATGTCAGTTCTGTGACTCCTCCTGAATTCATTTGGGGTTTTCTTTGCAAATATACTGAAATGATTACCATTTTCTTTTCTAACTAACTTTAAAGATGAGGACGAGAGGCAAATAGGGTTGTAACTTAGCCCAGGATCACACCGCTGGTAAGTGTCTGAGGCCAAATTTGAACTCAGGAAGATGAGTTTTACTGACTTCAGGACTGGCAGTCTAATCACTGTGCCACCTAACTGCCCCAAATACAAAATAGCCCATTCCAAATTCTCTAAGGCATAGCATATACTCCAAAGGTTGGTCCATGGCTCTTTCCTATTTGATAGTATAATTTTCTTCTTTTTCTCAGTTTTCACTAAAGTCAGGGGTCAAAAAAAATCTTTTGAAAATCTTTTTTGTTTTTACATCACCAGAATTTCTTCTAGTATCCTTTCCTATCCCTTTCCCCGCTCAGAGAGTCATTTCATATAAAAAAATACCATTTTAAGGGAAAGAAAAAGGAAAAAGAGGAAGAGAAAAAAATAACAACAAATCCAATTTTATACAGAAAAATTTGAAAAATATATATGTTTTACCCCCATGAACCACCCACCTCTGTAAAGGTGTGGTATTGAGGTTGGGGGATGTTTTTCTTTTTAATTTCACAGCATTCATTTGTTTTAAAAAGTTATTTTCAGTTACATTGTTGCAATCATTGTATGTATTATTTTTTTGGTTCTATTTACTCTGCATCTGAAAATGTCAGTTTTTTATGCTTCTCTATATTTCTTACTCATAATTTTTTAAATACAGTAATACTCCAGTCCCCTACATGAACTATAACTTGTTAAGCCATCCTCAATTGTAGAGAACTTTCAGGATTTCCCCAGCTCCGCTAATGAAACTCTATACTCTTATCTGAAAGGTTACAGGGCAGATAAGCAGGAGGACATATAACCTTGTTTGGATATAGAGAACTTTTGGGGTCCCTGGGCCCCACTAAAGGAATGTTCCCCTGCCCTATACAATTAACTACAAGGTTACAGGGCCGATAAGCAAGAGGGCTGCCTCCAGATATGGTCCTATGATATTACCCTAATAAATAACTAACCTTAAGCAAGGGTACAGTAAACAAGATCTAGGGAGGGTCCTTGTACATTGTCTGTCTACATTCTTTTGGTTCATGTAGACCTTCTTTTGGGGGGCATATAAACTCTGTGAGGCCCTTGTATCTTTGGCCCTGTATGAAATGGTCCTGTAATAAACAGATTATTGAATACACATCTCTTTATTCTCATAGTCCATCAACTGCACTGGCAGCAGTGCTCAATCAACAGAAATCTACTTCATTCTGAAAGATCTTTTCTACAACTTTTTTCAAGAGCACACTGAACACCATAACCAGTTTTTACAATAGTGTCTCTAAATAACATTGAACCCTTGAGCAAATTTCAACTTTTCATTTCTATCAACTTCCCAATTTTAGCTATTGATTGCAATTAGCATTTTTATTAGGTCTTTTCTTCCCAACCTCCTTTGCCGGTTCATCACCCACATACTATCCCTTCCCAGCTGTGGAATTACTCTAAGCCCCTGTTCTGGGTCCTCTTCTCTTTGTCTCAGCACTCAAGTCACATGGTGACCTCACTGGCTCCCATAGGTTTCGTTGTCATGTCTATGTAAATGATTCAAATATCAGGTTCTGGCTACATAAACAAGATAGGAAAGAAGGAAAGAAAGAAAATAGGGAAAGTAACATTTATTAAGTATCCATTATATGCCAAGCACTTTACAAATATTTTAATTTGATTCTCACAACAGCCCAGGGAGGAAAGAGATAATATTATCCCCATTTTATAATTAAGGAAACTTGAGGAAAACTAAGTTGGCCAGGGTCACACAGCTAGTAAACAACCTAGCTTAGGCTAAATTTGGACTCAGTTCTTTCCAACTCTAGGCCCAGTACTCTATCCACTGCACCAACTAGCTAATAACTTCAAGAAGGGGCAGAGATCAATAACAATAGGGAATAATGGGAGAGGCTTTATTGTAGAAGTTGATGCTTGGTCATATTAAATAATGCTCTAAATCACTATTGATTAGAGAAATGCAAATCAAAACAACTCTGAGGTACCACTTCACACCTATCTGATAGGCTAACAGGAAAAATTATGAATGTTGGAGATGTGGGAAAATTAGAATACTAATGCATTGTTAGTGGAGTTGAGTTGAGACAACCATTCTGGGGAACAATTTGGAACTATGCACAAAGGGCTATAAAAATGTGCATACCCAACAATACCACTTCTAGGTCTGTATCCCAAAGAGATCACAAAAATGGGAAGAGGATCCACGAGTACAAAAATATTTATAGCAGCTCTTTTTGTAGTGTCAAAGAATTGGAAATTGAGGGGATGCCTATCAGTTGGGGAAGGGAATGGTTTAACAAGTTATAGTATATGAATGTAATGAAATACTACTGTGCTATAAGAAATGATGAGAAGAAAGACTTCAGAAAAACTTGGGAAGATTTTGGACAGGGACTTCATACTACCAATGCTATGCAGAATGTGTGCTGAGTCTGACTGAGTCTATTCTCCCCAGAGACTGAGAAGGTATTAGAGGGATTGTACCCCTGAGGTACTGAAGGGAAATGTTTATTCTTCTAGTCTTCCTATACCTTCAGAGTAAAAATCCCTTTAGATAAATTCACTGATATGAAGTGTTTAAGTGGAACTGGGGTGTTACATTGGTGGTTAACAGTGCTGGGAGAGAACTACATTAGAACAGGAGACCAAGCTTATGGCAGGAGAGAAGAAATACCCTAAGCCCTCTGGGGTACCCCTTAGAAGGACCAGCAGAAGGAGAAGAATCTGGGCTTGTTCTAGAAGAATTAGTGAGGCCACAAAACATATTGGTTATTTTAGAGACAGCTGAAGGCACACTGAAAAGAGCACTGGATCTGGGGTCAGAAAGACCTAATTTCAAATGTAGTTTCAGATGTTTTCTAGCTATATGAACCCCAGCATGTCAGAGTTTCCTCAACTGTAAATGGGAGTATTAATAGTGCCTAACTTGTAGGGTTGTAAGATATTTGCAAAAAAAAATGCTTAGTACTATAGTAAGCACTGCATAAAATGCTTATTTTCTTCCCTATTTATAAATATACATGGGGTCTCTGTCATTAGAGTGTAATCTTTGAAAGGTTTCATTTTTTCTTTGTTTTCTCAAAACTTATAATGTACTATATACAGTAGGTGCTAAATAAATGTTTGATTGATTGACTTACCATTCTTCAAGCAGTATATTTCTTATTCATTTAACATGTATCCAACTGAAAAAAAGAAATGACTGCTCTTGTGACATCATAACCTAACACCTTATGATCTCTGTAACGGATAGGTATCAACAGTGTTGATAACTGTTCTTGACAAGCTATCCCATATTGAAAGCTTAGTTTTACTTCCATAAAGTAATACTGTTTCATCAAGCCTCACTGTTACTGTGAATTCTGGTTAATCACTTCTTTGCAGTAGAGAATGAATTTGCCCACGTGACTCTCTGGAATGATTAGGACTATCTTCAGGACAATCAAGATGATGGCCCTCAATCTCATCTAGATACTGCTCTCTGGCTCACACCTTTAGCACCCTCTACAATACTGTGCAAATGAACTTACACTCTAAACCAATATTTCCATTGGCTAGCATGCCTCTCTAGTTGGCAAGAAAATCAAACTCGTGGGGGCGGGGTCAAGATGGTGGAGTAGAAGCAGGACCTCCACTGGGCTCCAGGTTCCACCTTCCCCAATCCATGTAAAAGGGGCTTCTAAACAAACTTTGGAGCTGTAGAACCCACAAAATGACAAAAAGAAGCTAACCTCCCACTGAGGACAGCCCAGCAGGCCAGCAGGAATCAGCCAGCGCAGTGTTCTGGGAGCCAAGCCCAGGCCCACGCCAAGGCTTTAGTCCCAGGGCGGGCATGACCAGCCATAGGACAGAGGGACTCCAGATCAACAGCAGCTGTGGCCATTTCCAGATTTATCAACACATAGATACGAAGGACAAAGTGAGAGGTCAGTGCAGTCTGGACTTTGGGACCCAGTAAGTAGGAGTGTGTCGGCTTTTGCCCCTAAGGGAAGAAACCACTGAGATACCAGCACAGCCAGCCAGCGCCAAGTGGCAGCTTCAGCTGCTGGCCTGCGAGTGTAGGGAGACCAAGCACCAGTCTGAGAGGTAATCGCTCTTGCTTTAACCTGCTTGGATCTGAATTGCAGTCTAGGGTGTAGGTCTTGGGGTGTGTGTCCTGCTTGCCAGAGTGTGTGGAGGCCTCAGAGAGGGCACCCACCTAATACCTCCACAGCTGAGAAAACCCCAGCATTTGGGACAAAAGTTCCCCTGTCTGGTGCCAGAGTCCTACTGTGGCAAAAAGCCCAGGGGTCAAATGACTGAGGGGTGACATGATCAGGCAAAGGAAACAAAGCAGACAGAAGATTCCAACATTAGACTCCTATTTTGAGGACAAAAAGGAGCAAAGCATGGAACAGGAGGAAGACAGTGAAGTCAGAACTCCTGCACCAAAAGCTTCAAAGGAAAATACGAGCTGGTTACAGGCCATAGAGGACCTTAAGAAGCAGATAGGAGAAGTGGAGGAAAAATTGGGAAGAGAAATGAGAATAATGCAAGAAAATTACAAAATGAGAATCAGCAGCCTGACTGAGGAAAATCACACCTTAAAAAATAGACTAACTCAAATGGCAAAAGAGGCTCAAAAAGGCAATGAGGAGAATACCTTAAAAAAAACAAATTTGCCAGATGGAAAAAGAATCTCAAAAGCTCAATGAGGAGAATCATTGCTTCAGAATTAGATTGGAACAAATGGAAGCTAACAATTTTATGAGAAATCAAGATGCGGTTAAACAAATCCAAACAAACGAAGAATAGAAGGCAATGTGAAATATCTCATGGGAAAAACCATTGCCCTGGAAAATAAATCCAGGAGAGAGAATTTAAAAATTATTGGACTACCTGAAAGCCATGATCAAAGTAAGAACCTAGAAGTTATCCTCCAGGAAATTCTCAAAGAAAACTGCCCTGATGTTTTAGAACCAGAAGGCAAAATAGAGGTTGAAAGAATCCACCAATCACCTCCTGAAAAAGATCCCAAAAAGAAAACTCCTAGGAATATTATATCCAGGCTCTGGAGTTCACAGATCAAGGAGGAAATATTACAAGCAGCCAGGCAGAAACAATTTGAATATTGTGGAAAAAACAATCAGGATAACACAGGATCTGGCAGCTTCTACACTGAGGGATCAAAGGGCTTGGAATGTGATATTCCGGAGGTCAAGGGAACTGGGATTAAAACCAAGAATCACCTACCCAGCAAAACTGAGTATCATGTTTCAGGGGAAAATATGGTCGTTCAGTAGAATAGAGGACTTTCAAGCATTCTTGCTGAAAAAAGCAGAGTTGAATAGAAAATTTGACTTTCAGATACAAGAAGCAAGAGAAGCATGAGAAGGTAAACAGGGAAAAGAAATCATAAGGAATTTATCAAAGTTGAACTATTAACATTCCTACATGGAAAAACAATAATTGTAACTTATGAAACTTTTCTTAGTAGGTGAAGGGAATAGAAATATATATATATATAATGTCTATATATGAGGGTATATGGGCATATGAATACATATGTGAATGTGTGTATATATGTTTACAGATATACATAGACAGAGGGCACAGGACCAATTTAACAAGAAGGGATGACACTTAAAAGGTGAAATTAAGAGGTGAGAAAGGAATATAATGAGAGGAGATGGGGAGAGACAGAATGGGGTAAACTATCTCATATAGAAGAGGCAAGGGAAAATGGTTACAATGGAGGGGAAGAATAGGAAGGCAAAAGGGAATGTGTCAACCTTATTCCCATTGAATTTGGCTTGAGGAGGGAATGAAATACACACTAAATAGAGTATCTCACTCTACAGGAGAGTAGGGGGGAAGGGGATGAGAGAGGGCATGATGGAAGGGAGGGCAGGCTGGAGGGGAGGGAAATTGGAAGTACCCACTTTTGAAAAGGGACAGGATCAAAGTAGAGAACAGAACAAGTGGGAGGTGGGAGAAGAGGGAGGGAAATATAGTCAGTCTTTTACAATATATCTACTATGTTATTGTTTTGCATTAGCCACACATATATAACCTATACTGAACTGCTTCTCTTCCCAGTAAGGGTGGGAGGCAAGGGAGGAAGGGAATGAATCTGGAATTCAAAGTTTTAAAATCAAATGTTTAAATATATATACTATTATTAATACTATTTTACATGTAATTCGGAAATAAGATATACAGGCACTGGGGAACAGAGATCCACCATGCCCCACTGGAAAAGTCGAAAGGGGTATGGGAGAAAATATGAGAGAGAGCAGATTGGAGGAGGGGATATCCTGTGGGACTGCTATTTTGGGGTGGTAGGTAGGGAAAAAACGGGGAGAAAATTTGTAACTCAAAATCTGGCAGAAATGAATAATGTAAATCATAATTTAATAAAACATTTGAAAAATGAAAAAAATAAAAATAAAAAGGAAAAGAAAATCAAACTCCTACTCTCTCAGGTGATTTCTGGACTTCATAGAGTTTTGTTTTTTTTCCAGGAAAACTGTTTTGAAAAGTCAGTTGGGGTCTTTACTTTTGTCCATTGTTAAAGAGTTAACACTTCATTTAAACAAATAAATTTGCGGCTGTAATAGCATTCTATTTATTATAACCTTTAATTTTAATTTTGAATTGAATTTGAAGTTGCTTTAAATCAATGATATAACTGCACACAAAGAGCAGATTATGAAATTATCATCAGTCAATTCTTATCAATTAGATATAGCCAAAATCACCTTGGGGAAAAGGATTATGGTGCTCATCATATCAGAACATTTTTATTCTATTCTTGCAGAAAGTATTCATACAAGTGTAAGACATTTGAGTAGTCATTAAGTATTTGTCCTTTTTTGGTTCTTGATTCCTTATCACCTTTCCTATGTTCTGTTTTCTTCTGGCATTTATTTCTGAAGTGATATTATAGTGTATACTGCCTTAGCATGAAGCATCTTATCAAGTTTTTCACCAAATTCCTCTACTTCATCCTCTGAAACAGACACTGGTGAATAAGCTTCAATTATCTTCATATCTGTGTTCTAGTTTTTGTGAGTATTTCAGGCAATTCAGTCAGGTGTCCCACAAAATGGTGTTTCTTCTTATCTTTATGCACACAATGAAACTAACTTAAACTACTTTTTTTACTCCCCTGAAGAAAGCTATCTTTCCATTTGCTTGCAACTTTTTTTTAATGTCTCCTGATTTAACTTGGAGCAAGAATGAAAATGTGGTAGCTAGGTGACACAGTAAATATAGCCCCGGGCCTAGAGTCAGGAAGACTCCTCTTCCTGAATTCAAATATGGCCTCAGACAGTTACTAGCTATGTGACTCTGGACAAATCACAAAACTGTTTGCCTCAGTTTTCTCATTTGTAAAATGAGCTGGAGAAAGAAATAGCAAACCACTCTACTATATCTGCCAAGAGAACCCCAAATGGGGTCACCAAGAGTTGGACACAACTGAACAATAAGAATGAAGAAATGGATTTGGTTCAGTTTTTCTAGTAGAATAACAAATCAATGGTCATTGGACAAAGACTATACATCAGGAGTAGGGTCCTGAACTTGTGATTTCATTGATACAGAGAACCCCAAAATAAGGAAATTCCCTTCATTAATGCAGTTTAATACAATCTCTGCAACTTAAATTTTTGAGAGTTGCCTTAAGCACTAAGAGGTGATGTCCCAGAAGCTGTAAGTGTCAGAGGCAAGACTTGATTCCAGTTATTTTTGGCTCTCATACTGGCTCTCTATCCATTGGCTCCCTTGTATTAAGAGTAGCAGCAACTAGGGGCAGCCAGGTAGCACAGCGAATAAGAGCACCGGCTCCAGTGTTGGGATGACCTGGGGATCAAATCTGGGCTCAGATACTTAGCACCACACCCAGAAATAACTGGCCGTATAACCTTGAGCAAGTTACTTACCCCAATTGCTTTAAAAAAAAAAAGTAGCAGCTGCTAAACTGTGCTTCTAGAATCCCAAACACTCTGATTCTTACAATCCTTGCTTCTTTTCTACCATTATACCAAGAGCAATAGAGAAAAGTGATATATTGCAGGGTCTTTGTATTATAGAATTAAAACTATAAGAGAGGGGAGGCTAGATGGAGCAGTGAATAGAGCACCGGCCCTGGAGTCAGGAGGACCTGAGCTCAAATCCGGCCTCAGACACTTAACACAAAAACTAGCCATGTGACCTTGGGCAAGTCACTTAATCCCAATTGCCTTCCAAAAAATAAAAAGAAAAAAAAAACTATAAGAGACCTCAGAAACCATCTCATCCAATCCTCTTATTTTACAGAAGCATAGGGAGGTTGAGTAATTTGTCCAAGTTCCCAAAGATAGTAACCAAAAGAAGTTACATTTAAACCCAAATCTTCTGACTCCAAGCTATACCAAACAATCTCAAGGGAAGAAAGAAGCTATACAAGATGGAATATTCTGTTTTCTATTTTTATCTTTTTCAAAGGCCACCATGACCAAAAAAGGCCACTGCCTAATGGCTACCACTGATAAGCCTCTCTTCTCATTGAACTAATTGGTTCTTGGACAGCAGATGATCTCTAAGTTTTACAAATGTTAGTTCCTTTGATCTCTACAACAACGCTGCAAGATAGGCACTATTAATATCTCCATTTTACAGTTGACAAAACCGAGGAAAACAGCAATTATGTGACTTGCCCAGGGTCAGACATACCTAGTAAATGTCTGAAACTATTTGAAATTAGGTCTTCCTGACCCCAGACCTAGTGCTGTCTACTTGTGCCTCTAGCTGCTGCTAAAGCCTATGCTTTAATTCTTTCCACACTGTTAGAATCAATTAGTTTGTGTACTCTTTGCATAATCTTCCGGAACTCAGGCTCACCTTTATAAGTATTTTTTCTTTTTTTGTTGGTCCTGGTCAGAGAACTGAGACTCAATATACACAGACACAAGGCAATGGGCCCATACAAGTGCGCACACACACACATGCACACACACTTTCTTTTTTTCTATTGTGTCCAGTGAATAATGAGATTCACCCAAATATTGACATTTTACATCATGTAAAATGTGTTTTAAAATGTTTTGGAAGAATAAAACAGAAACCAAGACACAAAGTAGGGAAATGATACAGTATAATGAAGTAATTGGGTTTTTCAACTTTATCTAAAAGGAGCAATGAGAAGTCAATTTTATCTTTTGTAATTCCAGCACATTGATGGGGTATAATGAGAACAGAAAAAAAGGATTCTACAAAAAAGTCAAATATTTTCACAACTGCTAAAAAAAACTCCAACTTACTGTTTCTTTTCCTACAGTATCTGTCACTATAATAATTAAAAAAAAAAAAACCTGAACACAAATATAGAATGAAATCATCAACTGAAGGACTTATGGAAACTCTGGCCAATATTTTGAATACTTACATAAAAATGAAAATTACTTAACGGACAGATTATGAACTCAATAAAAGCAAACAGCAATATTACATTTTAAAAATCAATAGATAGAAGCTTTCTTCCATGAAACACCATTTCTAAGATAAGCCTGAAACAGTTTATTCCTCTGTATCCATGTCCATTCTTTCTTAGTTATCAATTAAAAGGTCAGGATTAGGATATTTAATATTGCCCAAGGGAAGGAAACAAAGCCCAAAGTAAATACAATATAACAGATGGAAGGACAACAATTATATATTTAAGTGGGGAGAAAAAAAAGACTCCAGTTTAATAAATATTACAACAGAATAGAACTTGGGGCTTGTGTATTTCAGCACCTCCAAGTAGTGCTTACTAACAAGGAAAAGAAATAAATGTGTTCACTGTATGGTTTGTTTCCTATTCTCTATCAGTCCATATGTGGAACACCTGCTATGTCTGTGCTGGTTACTAGGGCAGTAATAAAGACAATGAAGACATAGTCTTTGACCTCAAGAGGTTACAATCTAATGAGGGTGAATGGACAAATGCAAGTTTATAGCTATTAATCATATGATAGCACAACACAAAGGATTTCAATGTTGTAGACCCATTAAACTGAGAAACCATTAAATTTTTTTTCAGGAATTAAGACTCGTTTACTTTTGAGTAGTAATGAGAATGGGCAGCTAGATCATGCAAAGGATAGAGCACTAAGCCTAGAGTCAGGAAGACCCAAGTTCAAACCTGGCCTCAGATACTTATAAAGCTGTGTGACCCTTGGCAAGTCACCTAACTCCATTTGCTCCTGTTCCCTTATCTATAAAATGCACTGGAGAAGGAAATGGCAAACTGCTCCAGTATCTTTGCCAAGAAAACCCCAAATGGGGTCACAAAAAGTTGGACATGACTGAAAACAACAAACAGCAAACAGAACACTAGAATAAGCCATGAAAGAACTAGGTCTAGAGAGACAACAGGACCTGATGATACTGGCAGAAGTTATCCAAAGCAATGAATATCAGAAGTTTTGGAGGAGAGTAACAAGAATGGGAAAAAATGGTGAGTTGGCAGGCTCTAGGGTATAATGCATGAAGACAAGAAAGATCAAAGAAAGGGAAGGACTTTTGGAACATAAGGGAGATCCAGTTCAAAGAATGGATCTACATAACATGTCTGGAATATCAGTTAAACTAATTCTTCACATTTTATTTCAACTTTACAGAATGTAATAATATACTACTTACCCGATTAATACTTCCGTTCTTTAAAATAACCTGCACTAGAGTTTTCTCGAATTCTTCCAACTTCTTGAAACATTTTTTAAGTATGTGATTAGATAAATTACAATCATCAATCAACCTAGTCAAGATACAAACTGCTTCTGTCAAAAAGTTTGAGAAAGGGAGTTTAGGGTCACTGTAAAAAGTTATCAGGCCATCAAGCAAACGAAAAACAGAATCAGATACTGTGGAACAGTCACTTTCAAATTTGTTTAAATCTGTTTTCAAATTACCAGATTCTGTCAAGTTCTTCAGTTCAAGCACATGCTGCAAAAATTGCAGGTGAGAAGATAAAGTTTTTTCTTGGAAGGCACAGTGACTTTTCAAAATGGGCAGCTGATACACAGAAATTTCAGAAGATGAAGGAAAACTGTCTTCAACATTCTGGGACAGTTCTGAAAGATCAGTTCTATTCTCACTTGACACATCACAGCCAGAGTCTTCCAACTGACTTAAGATGTTCTCAGGACTTTCAGAATCCTTAGAGGACAGAGGGACAGCTGTGTTTCCTGAAACAAAGCAAAAATATATATGACTTAACAATGATTTTCTTGTGCACCTAAAATCTATTGATTTAAGAGCAAACCATTTGTTGTTTAAACTTAAAATGGTAAATGAAAGGCCTATCAAAAGCAATGGCCTGCATATTATGAAAAAAAGTAAAAACATATCTTCACATGAAATCATCAAAGAAATGAGCATAACAATGATAGCAAGGAAAACCCTTACCTTCACTGGCAAAAGGTAGTGAAGATTTCTCTTGATACTTCCTCACAAACAAGAATAAAGGCTTCTATGTGGCTTCTCAATGCCTTATTTCACATTCTGCTCTAAGCCACTGATACAACCTATCTAATTTCTATCTCTTTTCCTATTTTCATCACAAATTCTTAAGTTTCAGAACCACATTATGGATAATTCCCAGAGTTTCTTCCAATGACTTAGTCAGTTTGTTAAGAAAACTTTATAAGAAAGCAGAGGAAGAATGAAACTAGGCTACTTCCTTGATGCAAGAGAGGAGTATGTAAAAATCTAGGAATATGACATTACTCAGAACTGTCACAAATGCATTCTAAAATGTCGCTGAAATCTCTTTGGAAATAGAAATTACATTCAGTTTTCATTCAAATGGCTATCCCTCTTTTCAAAGGCGAGCATAAATATTCTGAAAGGCCAGCTCTTATGGCCAGTCACTCCTTAGGGGAGACAGAAAGGTTCCAAGGACCAGTCTTTAAAGGCTGGGGAAACTGGTTCAAGTACTGCTTCAGGCATTGATAACATGAGTAGCCATGGGTAAGGCACTTAACCTCACATAACCCCTGGATACCCCTATGTTTTATCAATATGCATAGAGAAAATGTTTTGAGTCTCCACAAGAAATTCCTATAATGATCACATTACATGTGCAGGTCACCACCGCTCCCCTACATATTCTCAATCACTCTTTTGCACATCAAAATGGATACAGCAGTTACTCAATTGACAACATATTTTATTCAAAGAAATAAAAAGTATTTCAATCTGTATTTTATGAGTTGGTATGATCTTTTTATATATGTGTAATACAGGTAGCTATGTGGCACAGTGGACAGAGAAGTAGGCCTGGAGTCAAGAAGACTCATCTTGCTGAGTTCAAGTCTGGCCTTGGACACTTACTAACCATGTGACTCTGAGCAAGTCACTTAACCCTATTTACATCATTTTTCTCATCTGTAAAATAAGTTGGAGAAGGAAATGGGAAACCATTCTAGTATCTTTTCCAAAAAAACCCTACTGGGGTTACAAAGAGTTGAACATGACTGAAAAGACTGAACAAAAAATATAAAAATATCTTATATATAATAATTACATATAAAATATGAACTAATATTTCATATCTATAGGGATGGATGACTTCAATAATTTGGAACACCTTCTCAAGTAAGGTCAACAAGCAATTTATAAGCACTTAGCACCATACTAAATACTAGGAATATAAGAAAAGAAAACAGCCCCTACATTCCATAACCTTACATTTTAATGGTAGAAATAACAAGCCAACCAAAAATATAGACACATACAGAGGCAAAATTAAAGGTAAAATCAAAAGGAAAGTATTAGCAGTAGTGGGAATGAGGTTTCTTGAAGAAGGTAATTGTCAACAAGTATTTTATGAAGCATTTACTGTATTCCAGGCACTGTTTGAAGTCTTGGGGATTAAAAAAACACCCCACAAAATAATACCTGCTTTCAAGGAGCTAAAAATCTCATGAGGAGAGAAGAAGAAAGGAAATGAGAGGAAGACTATATGCAAACAACTATGTACAAATAAAATATACATAGGATAAACTGGTGACACACTCAGAGGAACATGACTGGTTGTTATCCTTCATTCTCAAAGAAGACAAGAATGACATCATTATGTTGGAGTCATGGTACAGTGTATATGACTGTGTCTGATCAGAACAACATGAGCTCAGAAGGCTTTACCACAGATTGGGTACAAATAGTCCATGTAAACATCTGGGGTAGATATAATAACAGGAAAGTCACTAACATTCTGGAGGACCTGGAAAGTTTTACTGCACAAGACAGAATATTAGTTGAGACTTGAAAGAAGTCAGGGATACCAGGAGGCAGAGATGAGAAAGGAATGAATGCTAGGCATGTTGAATAGTCAGGCAAAATGAAGAGAATCAGGAGACGGAAGCAGGGAAAGGGGTCTTGTATGAGAATCAGCAAGGAGGCCAGTGTCACTGGATTGCAAACTACAGTTTAAGACTGGAAAGTCAGGATACAGGTTTAAGAAAGGCTACAAAACCCATAGGATTTTATATTTTATCCTAGAATCAATGGAGAGTCACTGGAGTTTACTGAATAAGAAAGGGACTTGGTCAGACAAAGGGCCCTGGACAAGTCTTTGTGGGACACTTGTGATTAGTTAAGAGTGAGAAGCATTGAGAGAAACTATTATTCCAGAATTTATTCTGACCAATAAGGAAGTGGCTACCAAAGGAGAAATGACAGGAAACTGTGGTACTATGGCATAAACATTTTATGAAAGCTACGTATTTTTATTCCTATACTATTTTAAAAACCCTGTGGAGGAGGGAAGAGAAAATATCACAGCTGTACTATGGTACAGCCTGGTCTTTAGGATATTTAATTTCAAAGAGTTTAGGGAAACAAAAAGGAAGATGCCATGACCTAAAATTGCACAAGAGAAGTACAAAAGGTAAGGTAAGCTACCAAGAACAAAATTCTGACAATTATTTCACCATGAAAAGAAAACAAAAAAGTGTTATGGTCATATAAAAATAAGAGTTAAGAACATTAAAGCAACAAAAGGGGAGATTTTAACTTTTTTAGCTACAAGAGAGGAAGATGAAAGAACCATTGCTCGGGATAGATGGGATAAAGATAACTGATTACAAAGAAACTACTTAACTCTTATTTTGCTTTTTTTCTACCAGAAAAACTTAAGGTAGAAAATGTATAAGAAAATTGTTAAAAGGAGATGAAAACCAATGACAAATGAGGATATAAAAAGGAGTATAGCCAAGATGAATTACATCCCAGGTTACTGAAAGAATGCACAGGGGCGGCTAGGTGGCGCAGTGAACAGAGCGCCGGCCCTGGAGTCAGGAGGACCTGAGTTCAAATTCGGCCTCAGACTAGCTATGTGACCTCGGGCAGGTCACTTAACCCCAACTGCCCTGCCTTTCTCCCTCCAAAAAGAAAAAAAAAAGAAAGAATGCTGAACTGCAATTGGTGTTTTCCAAAAAATCATGAAGAACAAGAGAAATGCAACTGGGCAAGAGACTGGCAAATGTGATAATAACTTTCAGAAGTATAATAAGGTATATCCTTCAAAATGTAATGATGAAATTGTCTCATTACAAATTTCTATAACTGCTGTTGAAGGAATGGTTTAGTAACACTCAAAAGATGAAGAAAATTTTGGCTCATCAAAAGAGGTAAAACCAAAGGAACTTCATTTTCTTTTTTTCATGGGATTCTTAATAGAGTACACCAAGAAAATGTTCAAGAAGTATTTATACATATATTTCAGGAAGACTTCTGAAAAAATCATTCATGATTTCCTTTTTATAAAATGGAAAGAAATTAAATCAACAGTAGTTGAACTGTAGCACCCAAAGAGTGGTAACTGAAGATTAAAGAGAAGCTGAAGAGTTTCCTTTCTCTTCCCTCCACCCTGCCCCTACCCCCACTACCACCAGAGAGTGGGTCCTCTGGCAAATTGACATAATATCAATAAGAGTGGCACAGGAAAGGGATTGATGAGGTGTGACTTTCTTTTCTGGAGAGAATACCCCAAATTGATGAAAACACAGATCTCAAAGGAGTATCCCAGGAAGTATACAATTGGTCTTGCTGTGTTTAATATGTTGCAATAGAAAGAATGTTGAGTTTTAAGGCAGAAACAAAACTTAAATTTACCATTTACTAACTTTGTGATGTTAGGAAAGTCATCCTGACCCTTCTGGATTTGTTTACTCATCTGGAAAAAACAAAAGGTGGCTGGAATAGATAACCTCTACAATCCCTGCCCATTACATTTCTATGATTCTATGATTTAACATCTGTATCAATGACTTGGATGAAGAAACAAGAGGCAGATATATAATGTGTAGAGGACATGAAGCAGAAAGACAGAGCTTATAAAAGGCATGACATAATTAGGATTCCAAAAGATCTTCACAGGCTACCATGAAGGAATATGTATTGTGAATTCCCACAGTCCCCTAACCCATTTCTCAAAACCATTCTACATTTTTATCCAACCTCTCTTCTGTTCTAACTTCTAAGAAAGAGGTCATAGGACTACTTGTGCCCTAGATCCCATTTCCTCCTCTACTTAACCCTAAAATTACATAATCATCCTACACGCTGTATAGCTTTCCGTCTATATAAATCTAGTCCTTGTACAGTATCAATGCCTTTGTTTAACTCCTTGCTAAATCTCAGGTCCATATGCTTTTGTGTCAATAAAATTCCCATTGGCTAAAAAGAAGGTCTAAGTGAATTCTTTCAAAAACCTGAACCAGCTCTCCCAACTGTGACCTCAATAGAACTGGGAAGTCTCTTGATGAGGGTGAAAGAGAATGTAAAAACTGGCTTGAAGCTTACCATAAAAAACAAATAAATTAAGATCTTGGCAACCAGTTCCATCACTTTCTGGCAAACAGAGGGAGAAAAAATGGAAGCAGTGTCAGATTTTATATTCTTGGGCTCAAAGATCACTGCAGATGGAGACCATAACCACAAAATTAAAAGATGCTTACTCCTTAGAAGAAAAGCTATAGAAAATCTGGACCACATGCTAAAAAGCAAAAATATCATCTTGCTAATAAAAGTCCATATAATCAAAATTTTGGGCTTCTCCATTAACAAGGAATGTCTCTGAGAGATGGACTACAAGGACACCTGAGCTCTGCAGAACTGACATTTCCAAATTATGGTGCTCTAGAAGACTTCTCTGAGAGTCCCTTGAACAGCAAAGAGGTAAAATTAGTCAATACTTGAAAGAAATTAATTCAGGCTATTCAATAGAAGGTCAAATACTGAAGCCAAAGCTTAAATACTTTGGCCACATAATGAGAAGACAGGACTCATTGGAAAATACACTAATGCTGAGAAAGAATGAAGATAAAAGGAGAAGGGGATGGCAGAGGATAAAGATAGTGTTGTAGAAACAACAAAGATGAACTGAGACACACTTTAAGAGATAGTGGATGATAGAAGGAACTGGAGTGCTGTGGTCCATGGGATCAGAAAGAGTTGGACATGACTGAATGACTGAACAACAAGAACCACAACAAGAACTAACCAGGAGAAATAGGGCTAGACAATTTCACATGAACGAATTCTTGAGTTTTAATACACAGTGTTCCAAAACTCTTAGTTCAGGTTGAAACATTAATAGCTAAAAACTATACTACACAAGTGAACTATAAGTTCAATAAAAATCAATTATGTGATGGACAAAAGAGTTAATTTAATCTTAAGCTACAAATAGAAATATATAATGTCCAAAACAAGAGGAATTCTATTTCCTCTCTATTCTGTTCAGGTTCTACCTGGAGTATATTGTTCTCTCTCTCTCTGTGTATATATAATATATATATATATATATATATACACATACATACACACACACATATATACTAAAAAGCAGAGATATCATATATATATATATATATAAAAATGACATTTTATATGACTTACAAGTCAAAGTAAACTGAACAAGACTGCAATAAGACTCAAGAAGATAAGTAGAAAGAACTGGCTTTAAAAATTGCCTGGAGAAGAGAAGACTTAGAGTATAATGATAACCAGATAACCACCTTCATTTATCTGTAGAATTGTCAGAAGAGCTACACAATTTGATCTACTTGGCCCCAAAGGCAGAACTAGGAGTAATAAGCAGAGCATACTCACAGCCAGATTAAGCCATGTAAGCAAAACTTTCTAACAGTTATTCAAAAAATAGTTATTGGCTGTCTGGGAAAACAGTTCAGTTTTGTAATTACTCGACTACTCAAGGATGGTGGAAAAATTACTCCTATTCAGGTATGGATTAGATGGCCTCAGAAGGTTCCTTCCAACTCTGAAACATACTGTATGTCTATGATAATGTGTGGATCAAATGAACCACTTCCCCAAATAAACCAGATCAAAAGTAGGCTTATGGTGAACAGGGATCTTTTTTTTTCCTTTCCCGGAACAGGTGTCCTTCACCAAGGTGATTCAAAGGAAGGAAGTGCATGATATGGGTCAAACAGGGTTTTTAAACCCTACTACAGTAGGGTCAGATTTCTCACTGTCCCTCCCCTCCTCCTTCTGTTCCCTTTGGTTGAAGGGAGGGCTCAATCTAAAGGCCAGAACAGTACAAAGGAAGAAGGGGAAAGACTTGGGCTGTCCCTGCCTCCCATTGGTTTGGTAGGCGGGACTAGCATTTTGGAGTGCAGAATAAAGACTCAAAGAGCACATTTCTATCACTACTATTCCTTCTCCCACTGGCTGAGAGATGAGCTCAGGGGACTATCCTTCGTTCCCACTGGTTGAGGAGGCAGGGCTAGCAGACTGGGCTATCCCTTATTCTCATTGACTGGGAGACAAGCTTGGTCTCAGGAAGGTGACAGTCTGGACTGTCTCCTATTCTCCTTGCCTCAGAGACAAACTTAGTCTTGCAGAGAATAGTGAAATTCCAGGAAGTCATTCCATCCAGCATTATTGCCAGAAGGGGGGGGGGCGCGTAGAGAGGGAGAGGGGTAAAGAAAAACTCTGAAGGATAAAGGAAGGTACCAGGAAGAATGGGGAGGGGAGGGGAACGGGTCCCAAGTTCTGGATTTCTCCCAAAAGAACCCAGGACTCCGATCCATTTCCTGTTCTGTGAAGTCTTCACAGAGTATACCCCATTCAATAACATCCACTGAAAAAGTTCATAGGAAAATTGGTTTTCTAATATGTGCAAATGACTATTAACCTAAGTATTTTTGTCAAGTCACAAACTGATGGTTTCATTTTCTTCACTGATAGAATATTTATTAAGCATTTGCTATGCTTAATTCAAGAATCAAGCTAAACTCTGGGAATACAAGAAAACAAAGAAGTCCTTACTCTCAAGGGCCTTACATTCTAAGGGAATGGCAAAACATAAAGAAAAGCTAGATGGGGGAAGAGGAAAAAAAACGAGGTTGAGGGAAAGATTCCCTATGCCAGGACAAAACAGCTACAGGACAAAATTGCAGACTGGAGCCTGAGCAGGAAATAAAGGCATGCCTATTTCCCTGCCCACTTTGCTAACATATTAGGATCCAGCTACACACACATTTTTGTCCAAGTCTAACAAACTGGCTTGGATAAAACCTTCAGGAAGAAGTTCCCTACAGGTTTCTATACTGCAGAAGGGAACAGAAATCAAGCATAGAGGCAGGAGACCACAGGACAATGTTGCTTTGTCTCCTGTGTTCCTTTAAGAAAGGGGATTAGGAAAAAAATCTTTTTTTCCTGAGAAACTAGTATGCTGGTTCCCAGGCATGAAACTCAGGTGACCACATGGGGAAATAAGTCAAGAGAAGTAGAAGAAAAGTTTCTCCCTCTTCCTGAAGTATAGAAATTCCCATGCCCTAGTGAAAATGTGTTAGTCAAGCTTAATTATAAGGACTCTACTGGGGTTCCTTGAATTAAACTACTCTATATCAAATATTCAAGGAAAGTAATACTGAACAATCATCTCAGTCATCTGCATCCATGTGACAAATGGGCATAAGGAGACTGTACCCCATAGTGTGGCCCAAAAAAGATTAAAATATAATTGAGAAGTGATGAGGTATGGGTTCTGGGAGCCCCCTGGAGCTCTCCTTGAGTCCTTGGGCCCATCAAAATATCAACCCACCCTTGAACTGGCCTAGCCCACCATTGTCTGTAGCCTCCAGCTACTTCCCACCCTTAATCACTCATTGACCTCATTAACTCCTCCTGAGGACCCGCCCCAAACTACTCCTCTGGACCACCCTTACATTCCTCCCACAGCCTTCTGTATATAAGACCCCATCTCACACCACGTGTGTGAGAGCACCACAGAATGCCATAGAATAGTGAGAGCTCTGGGAGAGTGCCATAGTAATGACCTAGCACAGACTTACTCTGAATCTAATGCAAGAGAACTTTTAATAAATTTTACTTTTCTTTGGCTAAGAAGACTTGAGTAGAATTCTTTCATCAGGACCCCATGTGTTGGTATTTTGGGGTCTCCAGGGCAACCCAAACCCTCTAAATGGGCAACCTCTTCAAGAAGTATTTAACAAAATAAATAACATAATAAAAAAAACTAATATTACATTTTAAGATTAAGTCAATATGTGACATGCAGATACACCTATTTATATTAGCAGCCCCCATTTCTTTTTTACTTTGATAGTACTTATTATCTACATAGTGACTATAATCATTGAATATATATGAATTATACACTCTAATATATTAATTTGCTTTAGGTAATTACTGACCAAAAGTCATTCCCTATGACAAAATGGAGCAATATATGTAAATGACATGGGTGTCTTCAGCTATATTTTTTATATATAGGAATCCATCTATTAGAGGCTAATTTTCCATTGTAAAACAAAGTTGACTATGAACAAAGGGCAAATTACCATCTCAGCCTTAGGGTAATCTAAATTAGCCCCAAGAAGCAAACTTAAGCATAATGTGAGGTCTTACTGTCACTTTACAAATTAGTGAAAGGAGGGAATTTGGTCTAGCTCTGTCAACTCAGAATCTAAGATAAAACATATACCCGTAATATTGGAAAGATCTCATTAGCTTAGGGAACTCCAGTGTGGGAAATCCCTCCATAGATCCGATGGAAACCTGACTTTGATTTAGTAATTAAATCCTTGAGAGTTGCCTGAACAACAGGGGTTAAAGGTCACATCAAAGGGTAATATAGCTACTTAATGTTCCAGATAGTATTTCACTTCACCAGGCTGCCTCTCATATGGTATTTACATATAATAATATTTATAAACATCACATTTAAACAATAAAAAATGACAATAAGAGGGAAAAACTTTTTGAAAGATTAAACTTCTAGTTTAGAAGATAGTACTGACCGACCTGTTTGCATATGAAAGCTAAATCTTGTTTTTAGATTGAAAACAGCAATATGTAAATGTGATCATGATTTTACTTCTGTATGAATGTTTGATAAAGAGTACTTGAAAGTAAGGAACTACAGAGAAGCCTTTCTATGTAAATGTCAATGTAATACTTCCCTTAACCTAGAGGGAAACTAATTTCCATTAAAGAGGGGGGAGCTTGTCTTCCCAAATCTATAGCTCAGACTCAGTAATCTAGCCTCACAGCATTCCTGGAAAAAATGCTATTGGGGCAGTTGCTTCAATATCAAATGATTTTCCTAAAGTTCAAGTCTAACAAGGTACTCCCCTATTCAATAAAATCCAATGTCTCCTAAAATCAAATAGCAGCCCTTCTGTTTAGCTTTTAAAGTCCTTCACGCCCTGGACCTCAACCTACATTTCCAACTTTATATATTACTTCTGTCTTATAGTCTCCAACCCAGTTTTCCTACTCTTACTCAGCAATACTCAATCTCCCATCTACAGGCCTTTGCCCTAGCTATATCCATATCTGGAATGTACTCTTACTTCTTTCTCCGTCTCCTAAAATAAAAAGCTGTAGCTACTAACAACTCAGAAAAGAAAGTTGTCCTTAAAATCCTTGGTAGCACAAAATGGTTTAATTTCAGAAACACTGTTTTATTAATGGAAAAGACATTCAAAAAGATGCATTACCACTTACCTTGCTGCTGTACCCTAAGGACTTAGGACCTTTGCAATTGCTTCTAAATGTGTGGTTTCCACCCATTTAAAATGTAAGATCTGTGAGAATGGGACTTTCTTACTTTCCTTTTTCCATCACCAGTGTTCAGCATAGTGTTTTGCACACACTTAATACATTGGGGGTTTTTTTTCACTCACTTATTCATTAAACCACCTCCTTTCCTTCAAAACCTTGCTCAAACAATATGTTCCACAGCTGCAAATTCTCTATCAAAATAATTGCTTGTATTTGCTTTCTATGTACTTATTTATGTATTTATCTTCCCTAATCAGCTGTAAACAACTTGGGGGCAAATGTCATTTAATTATCTTTGTCTCCCCAGTGCTTAACCCAATTCCTGACATACAGTGGGAGCTTAATAAATGCTGCTGAGTAATTGATTGATATAGATTTCAGTTTGCTTTTTTTTTTAACCTCCAGACATTATGTATTGACTTAAATGAAGAATATAAGCTACTCATAATAAATTACATGCTTCTAATATTAAAAAGCATAAAAATCAATATTTGAGGCAGCTAAGTAGAACAGTGGGTAAAATGCTGGACTTGGGAATCAGCAAGACTTGAATTCTAATCTTGCTTCACACACACACACTAGATCTATGACCTTGTGTGGGTCACTTAATCTCTTATGTTTCCAGGTTGTTGTGAGGATGAAAGGATATAAAATATGCAAAGCATTTTGTCAAACCTGAATGTGCTTTATAAATGCTAGTTGTCTAGCCAGTAACAGCAGTAGTGGTAATAAAAATAGTAGTAGTAGAAACAATTTTCATTGTTTTTCACAAAATTAGTATCCAAACATCTAATTTTCCCTTTAGAGACTTCCTTGACCCTTGCCACTAAACATAGCTGACTTCCTTTTGTGTGCACCCCAAAAACTGTGTGCAACAAAGATCCTTACCCAAAGAATACTCAGAGCTTCTCAAGGTAGTTAGCAAAAAAGAATGGTTTATTATGATCTCGAGAAAGGGCCACTCTCCCTTTGGCAAATGGTAAGGGAGGAGAAGCAATTTACAAAAGGAAATGGAAAAGTTATATAAAGTCCTAACGGGAATTTTCCCCTACCCCTCTCCTGACCATTTTCTTCCACTGGCTAGAAGTCAGGTGCATAATCTAAGTGTGGCAAACTACCTCAAGTACTGGAACAAGGACACAGTGGACCACCCAACGTACATTTGAGAAAGCATTTCTATCCTTATTTGGCATATCTTATGCTGAGGTGTCACTGAGGAGAGGGGTGACGCTTTGAGTTTTGAGTCCTTGTAAATCATGTGATTTCTGGTGAAGGGGAACTTGGGCCTGTTTCCCATGAAAAGCCTTACTAGATTTTAGAGTACAGTCTGAGTTTTCACTTCTTTCACTCACTTTTTTATCTATCTTCAAGGAGAAAGAATATGGATGCTACATCATCCCATTAGAATATACATATTTCACTGTTTTGTTGTAAAATATTCTCGTTTGATCAATTAAGTGAATGCAATCAGGTTTCACTGCTGTTAGTAATATCCTCAGGGGAGAAAGCCGAGGGGGTGGGGGAGGTAGTGAGTGATATAAGGGATTAATTTAATGATTACATTTTTAGACCATTTAGGAATTAACCCTATATATTTCCTGATGGAGGAACAGCATAGCACTGTAACTCAAAAGACAGCTTCCAAGAGCTGGGGTTCAAACTCTATCCGTCATAGCTATGGTGCTGTGTGATTCTGGGTAAGTCACTTAACTTTACAAGGTCCCTGGTAATTTTCCATGATTGTAAGTCATAGGGCAACTGTTGATCTGAATTAATAAGGAAGTTTCCTCAGCAAGAGTTCCCTCTACCATGAAATAATATAGCTAGATAAAGAAATCTTGTTAGGATATGAATATATCTACAAGATTTTGATAATCAAAACCAGAAACAAGTTAAATAACATTGTTGGAGTAACAAGGCATAATAAAATGTTTTTAAGAGATTTACAACTATTGCCATTAGTACTTCTTTACTTAGGAAATAACATAAGTACAATTTTATCATTCTATAAGTTACAAAAGTTATAGTGAGTATTACTCATCATGACCTGCCTGGAAGCTTGTTCCCCACCTGGCCAAAATATTATCAACAATTCTTTGAGGAAGATTAATGGTAGCAAAGCCATTTTGTAAAATTTCTCCTGTATACTCACATCTACAAAATATCATCAGTATTTCTTTTGACCAAAACTAGGGCTAATGTTTTCTAGAGGGGTTAGTTAAGGGTACACGGAAATAAAATCTCATTTGATGTCCTGAAAATAGATCTAAGAACAAGTCTATGAATTGTCTAAGAACAAGTCTATGAAAGAATTTTGAAAACCGTAAAATATTTTACAATGTAAATATGATGATCATAACTATAAGGATAATTATATTTAATTCAAATACTCATATATGTACATATACATATTACACACAAGCAATCCAGATCACAAACTATTTATAAATGTTCTGGTAAAAATATTATGTAGGTAAAATAGAACATTTCTGGAAAAATAATTTTCCATTAAAATACTTTTTTTCCCTAGTGGTAATACTAAGCATGCTTATAAAGCTGAAACATTTGTTGATACACATATACTATTTAAAATAATGTTTATGCCATCTGGTGGTGAAAAAGAAAATCTTAAATTGCTCTAATAGAATCATCACTGGCCACTCATTTGGATTTCTAATAAGCCCCTCCCTCATTATATATATTTTTTAATTATCAGAAATCATCACAATGAAGTAATTAGTATCTTTAGAAGAATTATTTTAGTTATAAAAAGATTCACATTTCAGGAAAGGAAGACAGAAGATTAAGAACAATATCCAATTATAATCTACTTTTGTTCACTCTTAGTCTAAACTGAGAGGACAGGTTATTATGGAAAAACAAAACGGTATATATGAGGAAATAATAAATGAACAAGATATGAACAAACTGGTAAACAAAACTGCACTTCATGCAGCGTTCTGTCCATAGTAGACATTTTTAAAATGTTAACAGAGTTAATTTTTTTAAAAATAGATCTCTATCTTGTATTACTCAATCAGCATGTAACAGATGCCTTTTATATATGCCAGGCAATGCGCTAGCAGATAGATATACAAAGAAAAAAGGAAACAGTCCATGAGCTTGTTATCCTAATACTGAGATATTTTTCATAAATATTTCCCTCTTTCATGGGTTTTACCATAGAGAGAGACTATTGGTGAGCCGTTCTATTCTTTCATGAGAACGCCTTAGTAGGCAGGAGCACCACAACTGGCTACTTGCTGCATGTGACTGCTAGTGTTAAAGCAGAAATCAATTGAGAGTGATCAAGGCAGAGTCAGGGTCAGTGAACCCCCCCAGCCACCCACCCAATGCTGTAAGCAATGTGAACTCAGGGAACTTGAAGAAGTGTTCTAAGAGGTTAAGGTAATCACCTTTTAATGAGCAATGGAGATCATGAAGCTTTGAAGAAGCTCTCACAGTTACCTGATTTGTTGTTCAGTTGCTTTTCAGTCTTGTCAAACTCTTCATAACCCATTTGGATTTTCTTGGCAAAATCACTGGAGTGATTTGCCATATCCTCCCCCAGCTCATTTTACAGATAAGCAACTGAGGCAAACAGGATTAAGTGACTTGCCTAGGGTGACACAGCTAGTAAGTGTCAGGGGCTAGATTTGAACTCACAAAAAAGAGTCTTCCTGACTCCAGGCTGGGCACTCTATCCACTACACCACCAAGCTACCCCAATACTCTCTTTCTTCACTCTCAAATTCACCTGATGCTCTCTTATAAATCACTTGGAAAAATATGACCTTTTAATAAAAAAATAGTTGTAGGCTCTCATTGTCACTAAAAGTATCTGAAGTATTACCTAAGGTATCTACCGAGTACACACACAGGTAACTCATACCATTATCCAAAAGGCACTGTGCTAAAAGCTTGTTACGAATATCATCTCATTTGATCTTCACAACAACCCTGTGAGGTAGGTGCTATTATTATATTCATTTTATAGTTTAGGAAACTGAGGCAAACAGGGGTTAAGTGACTTGCCCAGAACCACACAATCAAGTGTATGAGTTTAGATTTGAACTCAGGTCTTCCTTATTACAGACCCAGCATTCTATTGAGCCACAAGTTGCCTCTCTCTATAGAAAATGTATGCATGTGTGTGTGCATACATGTGTACATGTAAAGATTAGATACAGATTCAAAACCATTTAGTTTCAAAAATCATTAATGTAGACAGAAATAGAAAAATTATTTCAGAATGAAAGGTAAATTAATGTTAAAGTTCTTGTTTTTAATGTTTAGCAAAGTGGTCTTCAGCAAACCAATAATTCTCTGTTATGTTTATTGAAAAGTTTTGGTTAATTGAAAATTACTTAAGGAATCATTATTGTTTTACTTTTATTTTTGGAAATATTTTCAAATATATAATATAAATATATGTATGTATGAATAAGGTAAGTATATATAATAAAAATGTTGATTAGTTATATTTAATAGTAAGGAGGTTAGTTGAAAAATGTAAGGAAGACAACATTTTGTGTATTTGTGTATAATCTATGACAAAAGGCAGTCTATTTTTTTGCCCTAGCAAATGCAATGATACAAATTCAATTCAATTTTAATTTAACGATTACTGAGTGCTTATTATATACAAGATACAAGATAAAAACAAACAAAAACAATTTTCTGCTTTAATGCTGACAATAAGAGGACGGTTCAACAATTTTCTTTATGGTTGTCATGGATTAAGCAATCTTAAAGGATCATAACATATACATGAAAGATAGCTTGTTGGAGGAGACCCTTTACTGGTGTGTTTGTTTTGCTCAAGAGTGAAATATTATTTTATGAGCGATAAACAAATACATCAAGATCTTGATATTGGTCTATTAAAATATTTACTTCTTTTTAATTCCTGCCTGGTCTCATATATTCACTGATCCCTTCATAATATGTTTGTGCCACATGCATAGACCCCATCAGCTTGCTCAGTTGATGCAATCTCCTTAAGTAGAGGACATTAGGAAGCTACTTCTAAAAGTATTGTCATGATGTATAAGGGAAATGCCTTGGAGAGGCAAGTATAAAAATTCTATAACTGGTTGTCGTGAACTGGAGGCTTTCAGATTGGCTTCAAAGGCATTCAAAAAGGTCTGACAACTTGAGCAAATTTCCCTCTCTACACTTCATTTGGTGACTCACAGTCCAGTGAGAGAATAAGCTGAGAGAAAAAAACCTTTCAGTCCTTGGATTTTTTGTTCATTCTTTTCTTATTTAGGGGCATTAGGAGAGCAAGCCACAGTTAGTCATCTGGAATACAGAATCTAGGCTATGTTTTATAGCCAGAATAGAATCTATGATCCAAAGAATAAAGAATGATCTTTGGGAGCAACCTTCTGGACACCCATGCCTGCAAAAATTGAAATGAGGACCCCTCTGGTACCAATATCACCTTCAGATATTAACTTGGTGGGAACAAAGGTTACATGGGAACTGAGTCAACTGGTAGCCTATTTCCCAGAGACTGAAGTAGTATAGAGGAGAATGTGCCCCAGGGAGGTATTGAGAGAAGTCTGAACGATGGTTCTTGCTATTTCTTTTTTTTTTTCAATAAAATATAAACAACGTTAAGTGCTAGTTACAAGTCCCTAACAATGGAAGGATCACAGTGGGTACTGGCTCAAGCTGGTGGCATTAGAAGAAGTCAAATTAATCACAGAAATCGAAAATCCCTTCTACTTCTGCAACAGATGTTGGCAAATAAGTCACAATCACCTTCTTGGTTATCTTTTTCACTATGCTCATCATGAACACTATACAAGGCAACTTGACCAAGTGGCCCATAGAATATTTCTTGTTGCCTTTGGACACACTATGAAATTAATTTTAGTTTTTCTGTGTGTGTGTGTGTGTGTGCACGCGCGCCTTCAAGAAGAAAGTCGGAGTCATCCTTCCACTTAATTTTCATATTTCTTTTCTTGGTTTATAGCAAGAAGGTCAAGATCTATAGGATTCTATTACTCAAGAGCATCTAGTTAGTTGCTGGACAATAATTTCATATTTAGAATAAGAATATTTTAATTGACATTCATAAATTACATCCTTGTTCTATTAACACATCACTTCCCCAACCCCAAACCTCATATTGCTCTCACTGTCCACATCCTCTGCTCCTGTGTTCCAGCTATACTGGCCTTCTCTCTATTTTTTACACACAACACATCTGCTTCCATGTCTTTGCACTAGCTGTCCTCCACTGTCCAGAATGCACTCCCTCTATACCTCTACCATATATAAATTCTCTCTTCCTTCAAGACCCAAAGAAAATACAACTTTCAACACAACATTTTTTACTACTTTCATAAATCAGTTTTTTTTCCCAGTTATTCAGGTCCAAAATCTTGGAATTATTAGTTCCTCCCTTTCTCTACCTGTCGATATAGTTCCCAAGTCAATTATTGCTTTTTAGTATCTTCCACAAACGTTCCTTCCCTTCCATTCTCATTTCCAATGCACTAGTCTATACTCATAATATCCAGATTACTGGAACAGTTTGCTATCTCTGATTTTTCTTTTTCTAGTCATTCCCTCTACCGATTCATCTCTATACCATTACCAAATTAGTTGTCTTAAGACATCACTTTGCAAATGTCACATATTCCCTCCCAAACCCTGTTCAAAAACACTCTAGGTTATCCTGTTACTTAAGTGATAAAGGATAAATTGCTTAGCCCAGAATTCAAGGTGTTTCATGGTCTGGTCTCTCTACTTTCTTTGCTAACAATTACACTACCACAAGACATAAAAAACATAAACTCTAGCTACACTCACTTACTCAATAGCTACAAAATCAAGAGGCCTCTCTTTCTCTCTAAGTTGTATCTTCTGCCAAGGTCCAGTTTAAGTCTTACTTCCTCCATAAAATTTTTTCTCACCACATCAGTCCATAAGCCTCCATTTCACTTTGGCAACATGTATTATCCATAGAAGTAGACAGGGTGTTTTTCCCCTACACTCTTGTGATCTTAGAGTATTTTTGCATAACTGTCTAAACAAAGAGGAAATAGCAAGACATTGGAATTTTGATAATGTAGTGTGGACAATGGTTAAAAAATAATTCTGATTATTTCTGGGATTTCACGTAGTACTGTATTGCTTCTCTCTCCTACCATCCCACAAAACTGGTTTTAAAGCAGTTATACAAAACTCAACAAAAATGACTTCACTTTTTTCAAGTGGGTTTCATGAAATGTTGAGCCTTATAAACTGATATTTTCACATGATTCAAATAGAAAAATGCCTGCAATTACAGACAACAGACTCAGTAGGAACACTTACTGAAATCAGCAACGTTATGACAAAATATTAGAGCAAATAAAACAAACAAAAAAAGTTAAATTTAGCTTGCTTCCTCATAGTTTTTACTTTAACTTTGGTAAACCTGAAGCTAATAAACACAAACATAGTACAAAGTATTGAAAGTGACTGAGTTTTGGGGGCGGCCAGGTGGCTCAGCGAGTAAGAGCACCGGCTCCAGTGTCAGGATGACCTGGATCAAATCCGGGCTCAGATACTCAGCACCACACCCAGAAATAACTGGCCGTGTAACCTTGAGCAAGTTACTTAACCCCGATTGCTTTAAAAAAAAAAAAAAAGAAAGCAACTGAGTTTTAATTAGCTCAGGGGAATAAATACTATATAAATAGGAGAGAGGGCAGGAAAGGCTCAATGCAATAGATGTCTAAGATGCATCTAACAGATGTATCTTAAAGAAGAGAAACTATATATATCACAAAGAAAGTAGACAAAAGTGTATTTTCCCATGAATTGACTTCTTGAAAAGGTTTAAAGTTATAAAAACAATTGATAAGACCTTTAAAAGAAAATCCCTATATACTACAGGTAACAAATGCTGGATCTAAGAATTGAGAAGCAGTATGCAGTGAAATACAATCAAGAGATCTCGGGTTAGGTGTTGGCTGTGCTGCTAAGTCTCTGTGTGACCTTGGACATGTAATTTCAGTTCTCTGGGTTTCACTTGCTTCATTTATAAAATGACGGAAATGCAAGAGCAGTAGAAACACTCAGAAATCCACAGGAAATAAACATGCAAGAAAAAAAAGCCAATAATAAAATAGAAATTCTTACATGTCTACATACAAGTATACAAAGTTGGGTAAAGAAGCAAAATAAATTAGAAATTCTAATGCAAGGAAGTCAATTTCACCTCCTGAGATTACAATAGGTAAGATTTATGTATGTATGCATAAAGTCTCATATTAAGAAAATATCTGCATACAAATAAATCTAGGAACTATGAAACAATGGATGGTAGAGACCAGTTAGGGGAAGATCAGCTGAAACAAAAACAGAAGTAATATTGTCATGCAATATGCTACAGACACATCATACAAACAGAAGAAACTGGTAAGTTTAATGAAAAAAATTGCACCAGTCCTAAAATTTGAATTATTCAGACATCTGCCAAAAGCAAGATAGCTAATAATTTCCTAACTTGCCTTCACAATAAACACATCCTTCATAAGACAGAAGAACCAATGAGGAGCAATATCTATTCTAGATCTGATGTTATTCAACAAGAAAGAACTGATTTTGTAGATATCTTCTGCTTCTAGATTTCCTGAATTTTCTTTATAATCCTTCTCACTTATGCCTCCCAAAGAATAATCCTTTATATAAAGACTTTAAAAGGGGGGAAATGAGGAGAAATGAGATTTTTGAAATTTAGTAAAACGAATAAAAATCTCATACTATATAGAAAGTTCTATACCTGAAGACCCTCATTTCTTGAAATCTCTTGGCAGGTTATTGTTATATCTACGGGGAGGAAGGAGCAAACAACATTGTACTTTATAATTCTGTGACATTCTGTTTTGTTTTATGGTTATTCTTACCATTTACACTGTTATATAGCAGTTACAAAAAAAAATAGAATTAAGTCACTCTCACTCTCCCATACTGACCTCTGATAGCCTAGGAAATATCATCACCTCAGGAAAAACCCTGGAACAGCTGAACCAGCAGAAAGAAAGGGTGAAGTAGTCTTGTAGCAGAATAGACTAAAAACAACAATCCTACAATATGTTGTTTACAAGATATACATTTGAAGCAGAGGAATACACATAGAGTAAAGGTAAAAGGCTGGAACAGAATATATTATGCTTCAGCTAATGTAAAAAAAAAAATTATGTAGCGAACCTGATCTCAGACAAAGCAAAAACATATCTAATTAGAAGAGATAAAGAAGGAAACTACATCCTACTAAAAGGCATCAGACAATGAAGTAATATCATTAACATATACGTACCAAGTGATATAGTATCCTAATTCTTAGAAGAGAAGTTAAGGGAGTTACAGAAAGAAACAGATAACAACACTATACTAGTGGGGGACCTCAACCTTCCTATCACAGAATTAAATAAATCTAACCACAAAATCAACAAGAAAGAAATAAAGGAGTTGAACAGAATTTTAGAAAAGTTACATATGGCAGACTTCTGGAGAAAACTGAATGGGAATGGAAAGGATATATACCTTTTTCTCAGCGGCACCTATACAAAAATTGACCATGTATTAAAGCATTTAAAACCTCAAAATCCAATGCAGAGAGAGAGAAACATTAAATGCATTCTTTTCAGGTTATAATGTAGTAAAAATTATGTGTAATAAAGTGCCATGGAAAGGTACACTAAAAATAATTGGAAACAAAATGAGCTAATCCTAAAGAAAGAGTGGGTCAAACAACAAATCACAGAAACAATCAATAACTTCATCCAAGAGAATCCAAGGAGACAAGATACCCAAATCTTTGGGAGGCAGTGAGAGCAGTTTTTCGGGGAAGTTTTATGTCTCTCAATGCTTACATGAATAAAACAGAGAAAGTGGAGATCAATAAATTGGGCATGCAACTAAAAATGTCAGAAAATGAACAAATTAAAAATCCTCAATTAAATACCAAATTAGAAATTCTGAAAACAAAAGGAGAGATGAATAAAATTGAAATTGAGAAAACTAATGAACTAATAAATAAAACTAAGAGCTGGTTTTATGAAAAAATAAACTAGATAATCCTTTGGTTAATTTGATTTAAAAAGAGAAAGAAGAAAACCAAATTACCAGCATCAATAACGACAAGGGTGAATTCACCACCAATAAGGAGGAAATCAAAGCAATAATTAGGAACCATTTTGCCCAACTGTGTGCTAATAAATTTGACAATCTGAGTGAAACTACTGAATATTTACAAAACCATAAATTGCCCAGGTTAATGGAAGAGGAAATAAAATACTTTTCAGAAAAAGAAGCTGAATAAACTATCAATGAACTCCCTAAGAAAAAAATCTCCAGGGCCAGATGGATTTACAAGTGAATTCTCTCAAACACTGAAAAAAACAATTAATTCCAATACTATATAAACTATTGGGGGGGGGGGGAATGGCAAAGAAGGAGTCCTACCAAATTCTTTTTATGATACAAATATGGTGCTGATACCAAAACCAGGAAGGGTCAAAACACAGAAAGAAAATTATATACCAAGTTCCCTAATGAATACAGATGCACAAAATTTAAATAAATTATTAGCAAAGAGATTATAGCAACTTATCACAAGGATAATATACTATGACCAGGTAGAATTTATACTAGGAATGCAGGACTGGTTCAATATTAGGAAAGATATCAGCATAATTGACCAACAATAAAACTAACATAAATCATAAAATTATATCAATAGATGCAGAAAAAGCTTTTGACAAAATACAACACCCATTTCTTTAAAAAAAAAAACAGCATAGGAATAAATGGAGTCTTCCTTAAAATGACAGGTAGCATCAGCAAACATTACATGTAATGGGGATAAGCTAGAAGCATTTCCAATAAGACCGAGATTTTAACAGGATGTCCATTATCACCACTGTCATTCAATATTATACTAGAAATATATTGATATACATATGCAAATGATATGAATAGGCAGTTTTCAGAGGATGAAATTAAAACTATCTATAGTCATATAAAAAAAACACTCCAAATCACTACTGATTAGAGAAATGTAAATCAAAACAACTCTGAGGCATTACATCGCATCTATCAGATCGGCTAACATGACAAAACAGGAAAATGATAAATGTTAGAGAGGATGTGGGAAAGTTGGAACTCTGATACATTGTTGATGGAGTTATGAAGTGACCCAACCATTCTGGAGAGCAATTTGGAACTATGCCCAAAGGGTTATAAACTGTGCATATCTTGTTTTTTGTTTTTTGGCTTTTGCTTTTTGGAGTGGGGAAAGTAGGGCAATTGGGATTAAGTGACTTGCCCAAGGTCACACAACTAGTTTCTGTGTTAAGTGTCTGAGGGTGGATTTGAACTCAGGTCCTCCTGACTCCAGGGCTGGCACTCTATTCACTATACCACATACCTGCCCCAAACTGTGCCTATCTTTTTACCTAGCAATACCACTTCTAGGTCTGTATCTCAATGAGATCATGAAAACAGAAAAAGGACCCACAAGTATAAAAATAGTTACAGCATTTCTTTTTGTGGTAGTCAAGAATTGGAAATTATGAGAATGTCTATCAACTAGGCAAAAGCTGAACAAGATGTGGTATAAGAATGTAATGAAATACTATTGTGCTATATGAAATTATGATCAGGTAGACTTCAGAAAAACCTGAAAAGAATTACATGAACTGATGCTGAGTGAAGTGAGCCAAACCAGGAGAACATTGTAAACAGTAACAGCAACATAGTGTGATGACTGACTTTGATAAACATAGCTCTTCTTAGCAATGCAAGAATCTAAGACAACTCCAAAAGACTTATGATGGAAAATTTTTTACATCATGAGTAACATGAAAATATTTTAATATTAATGTACATGTAGAAAAAGCTCATAAGATATTATGAATTATTGGAATTTCACATATAATTTTCATTCTACGTAATCAACACTATTTCCATTAAAGAAATTTTTCAAAAAGTACTATGTATCATGAGAAGCATATAGAATTGTGTTTTAAAGAAGTACATAGCAAAAGGCAAGTAAATGTCCAGAAAACAAAATATTACTTTTTAAAATAATCTTTTCATACCTGTCAGTTCCACCTACACAATATCTCATATCCATTCATATCACACTATTTTCACTGCCATCACTCTAGCAAAGGCCTTCATTACTACCTCCTAGGCCATTGCAATTGTTTTCTAGCAAGTCTTCCCATGTCTTTCTCCCCACACCAATCTATCCATCACACTACTGCCAAAATAATTTTTCTTTTGCATAGATATGATCATGTCATACCTCTGATCCAAAATACTAAGTGACTCCCTATTTTTACAACCTAGAACCATCTTATATTTATTTCCATACTTATTTCATGTAACTCCTTTCTACTATTATACTCTAGCCTAGTCTAGTTGCTGTGGAAAATGTGATATACCTTCAATTAGAGAAGAATAAAAAAAATGGTATCTGGCACTAAGGATCCCATTTAAAATAGAAAACAAATTTGTACTGAACTGTCAGCATGGTTGTATGACATTCTCTTAGACAACTGAATAGTACTTAAAAAGGGGTATAAAGAAATCAGATAAAACTAAACAAAAGCTTGTGTTTGACAAAATGTGATTGATAATTGTATAAAATAAAATCAAAGGTAGTTAAAACATATTGACTATAGAGTCAAACAATGAAAGGAACAAAGACTAGAATACGGATGAAAGTCTTAGATAACAGAGTGATGCCTGCACACCTTGCAGCACTAACTAAACAGGAGAGCACAAACGAATGAAGAATCGTGGGCCAGGAGGAGACTGAAAGCCTTCATACGTTTTTTGTATGCATGCTAATCAAATCCCAATTAAGTATCTGAGGCTAAGGGTTAATATTCTGTAGCTGAAGTGGTTACATCATACTTTCTCATGGGAAACTTCGCATAGTTTGTTACATAAGGGACCTAACTTGCAACTTTGCAGGAGGCTACTTCCATGGGACACTTTCTTGCTTTTGTACCTCATGTGTCACTACTTTATCTGTATCACTCAAGTGGCCAGGGTTCCAGGAATGGCCAGAATGTTCCAAGCCTCCCTTGCATTGAGAGATGATTAGCAGAGGACCAAGAGCCAACATCCTAAGATAATAAGCTCCAGAGGATGGGAACAAGCTCAAGGGAGACGTTGGCCTGGATCTGCGTCCCTTTGCGGAACTTCTTAGAGCTAGGCCTCAACGCTGCCCCCTATAACAGAGAAAGCTGGAGTTCATGGTTAAGTCAAAGAATGAGTACATAAGAAATTAGGTAGAAAGAGTCTTGAAGAAGGAGAGCTTGTGACTGGAAATAATTTCAGAGATCCCAGGCATTCAAGGAACAATTACATTTGATGTTGAGATCAAGGGTATAACCATTCATCTGTGTGTCTGAAGCAAAATAAATTTGGAGGCCATAACAATTTAGAGGATTAATGAAATTGGAGGTTCAAATGTTCAAGGATACAAAACATATGTGTTGAAGTCTAACTATGAAGGAAGCAGTGAGGTGGAAAGACTATGAACCAAGCTGTAATGGGAATGTAAATTTTTAAGATCTTCCCTGCCCCTAGGCTAAAGTGCACCTGGAACCTGGGGTGGGAGGCTTGTTTTTCAGTAGATACTTTTTGATTGGCCAGTGGGTCAAGAAAGTTGTTACATTCTCTGAGCCAGGAGAAGGCTACATAAACCCTGATTTGAGGCTTTGCTTCGGGGCTCACTTTGAGAAGTGTTCTGTGATTTGATCAGATGAGACTCTGGGAAGCTGTTGTTGAGAGCCCCCCCCCTTCCCCAGCTTTGAAAAACCCAGATACTGAAACCCAGATATCAATTTGGTATGGATGTAATGGTTGGACAGTTTGGAAATCTGTCTACTTGATCAGATCTACTTGATCTGTTTCTCTGTCTTGATAATTCTGTCTGTATACTCTGAAGTTTGGGGTGCTGACCTTTTTCCCCTGAACTAGGTAAACAATATATGTTTGACTGATTAAAGTAAGCTTATTAACCCACTTTGAGTTGCTTTCCTTTAACAAAGCAGATCCAAGAACTTGTGTTGGCAGGCACCCTGGGGACGCTGCGGTGCTTGCTGCTACAAAATGGCTTCACGAACAGGATCTGCAGAGTAAAAGGAAAGTATGGGAGCTGGGATAATTGTTTGTTTCCCAGTTGTGGTAGTTGTGACTCTGTGGAGCCATGGACAAGGAGAGAAGAATGGCCTGCATGCAGACTTTGCTGAGCTGAGAGAAGGAATGGTAAGCTGCCTGCATCGGGACCTGGACAGAAGCCAGGAGTGGCTGCCACCAGCTGGAGGAGAAGGAACCCAGGAGTTCGGAATTCAGCCACAGGAAAAGATAAGAACTGTGCAGCAAAGCAGGGGCACTGAATGTGTTTCCTTGCTGCATCCCACAGTTTGGGATCCACGGGGAGGATGGACTTGTGACTATGGTGGGTGGGATGAAGTGCCTTGGACCCCCAAGGACCCCACCTTGTTGGTTTTGTTGCCCAGCCTCCTCTCTGAACTTGGAAGCAGGGGCTGGAGCTGTGTGAGGGGAAGGATACCCCCTCCGCCCAAGAGAACTTTATTTGGACTTTTGTTTTGAATTGAGGGGATAATGCAATGTACTTTGTGTTTAAGGCCCAGTGGCCACTTTGGTAACTTTAGTTCTGTATCTTGAAAATGTGACCTAAGAGACATTCAGTGCTAATTCAAAAGTAAATTGGCTATGCTAAGGGCATGAAAGATCTTGGGGCAGAATATAATGGGAATGTAAATTTTTAAGATCTTCCCTGCCCCTAGGCTAAAGTGCACATGGAGCCTGGGGTGGGAGGCTTGTTTTTCAGTAGATACTTTTTGATTGGCCAGTGGGTCAAGAAAGTTGTTACATTGTCTGAGCCAGGAGAAGGCTCTATAAACCCTGATTTGAGGCTTTGCTTTGGGGCTCACTTTGAGAAGTGTTCTGTGATTTGATCAGATGAGACTCTGGGAAGCCGTTGTTGAGAGCCCCTCAGCTTTGAAAAACCCAGATGTTGATTTGGTATGGATGTAATGGTTGGACAGTTTGGAAACCTTTCTATTTGATCTATTTCTCTGTCTTGATAATTCTGTCTGTATACTCTGAAGTTCGGGGTGCTGACCTTTTTCCCCTGAACTAGGTAAATGATACATACCGTGTTTCCCCGATAATAAGACACTGTCTTATTAATTTTTTGGACAGAAAAACACCAGAGGGCTTATTTTCAGGGGAGGGCTTATTTTAATGAACATTGACAGCAATTTTAATAAACAGGTAAATGTGAACACAAAAATGTACCTTTATTCAATAATGAATTTAATAAAGAACAGGATGACGCGCTCACTGCTGCAGCTCTGAGTGGATGCAGCTCGGAGCACGGCGTGCGTTTCACCCGGGGGGGGGGGGCGGACAGTGCATACAGAAGGTACCGTAATGTAGCGTGTGGCGCAGGGGATCATCTTCACTACAGTAGCAATCTCAATAGGGCTTATTTTCGGGGGAGGGCTTATTTTAGAGGAATCTTACACAGTAAGGGGAGGTCTTATTTTCAGGATAGGTCTTATTATCGGGGAAACACGGTATTTGACTGATTAAAGTAAGCTTGTTAAGCCATTTTGAGTTGCTTTCCTTTATCAAAGCAGATCTAAGAACCTGTGCTGGCAGCCACCCTGGGGACGCTTGGGGTGCTTGCTGATACACAAGCCTTGAGCTTGAAAAGGGAAAATGTCCTTGAGTTTGGTAGAGGTCTGAAAAATCAAGTCAACAGCCATTTATTAAGCATTTACTATATTCAAGGCACTCTGCTAAGCACTAGGGATTTTTAAAGAAAGGCTAATGGGGTACACAACATGCAAACAATTATGTACAAATATGATATAGATAAGATAAATTAGAGTTAATCATTAAGTGGAGGTATTAACATTAAGGGGAATGAAGAAAAGTTTCTTGTACAAACTGAGATTTAGTTGGGACCTGAAGGAAGTGAAGAATAGCAAGGAGGCCAATGTCATTGGATGTACAGAGCACATGGAGGTAATTAAGGTGTAAAAAGACTGATAATGTATGAAAAACTTTAAAATACAAAGTTTTATATTTGATCATGGAATTAAAGGGGAGCCACTGGAGCCTACTGAATGGCAGAGAAGGGGAGGAGTGACATGCTCAGACCTGAGCTTTAAGAATATCAATTTGATAGCTGAGTAGATAATGCAATGAAGTGGGGAGAGACTTCAGGCAATGAAGCCAGTAAAAAGGCTACCAAAATATTCCAGGTGTAAGATGATGAGGACCTAAACCAGAATGGTAGTCATGTCAAAGAAGAGAAGGAGGCATATATCAGAGATATGGGGAGAAGGGGAAATGAAGTGTATCCATTGATGGAGATGGTTAATGATTTTGTCTTCTGGAGAAAACTAAATTTCAAATAGCATAAGAAGAAAAATTAATTAAGACATTAAAATCCAGGGATAAAGAGGGACCTTATAAACAATGAACAAAGGAAAACAGAAAAAGAAAACTAATGACCAATATGTCTAGTGATATAGATGCAAAAATTAATAAAATATTAATGAAAAGACCAACACAAAATATCACAAAGACTATACACTATGATATGACAAATCAAGTTAGATTTATGCCAGTAATGCAGGGTTGGTTTAATATTAGAAAAACTATAAACTTGATTATTCATATTAATAACAAAACCTATACAAAACCATGACTCTATCAATGAGGAAAAAATCCATTTCTGTTAAAAATTACTAGAAATCCAGACTAAATGGAACTTTCCTTAAAAATATGAACAGCATGTATCCAAACTTCCACTATATGTAATGAAAATAAATTAGAATCCTTTCCAATAAATTGAGGAGTGAATCAAGGATGTTCACTGTCTCCATTTCTATTTGACACAGCATTAGAAATGCTTATAATAACAATACAAAAAAAGAAATTGAGGGAATAACTATAAGTAAAAAGAAAAATTAGCATGTTTGTTGTTTTGTTCAGTCATGTATGACTCTTCATAACCCCATTTGGCATTTTCTCTCTCTCTTTTTTTTTTTTTTTGCTTTTTGGAGGGCAATTGGGATTAAGTGACTTTCCCAAAGTCACACGGCTAGTGTGTCAAGTGTCTGAGGCCAGATTTGAACTCACGTCCTCCTGACTCTAGTGCTGGTGCTCTATTCACTGCACCACCTAGCCACCCCCATTTGGCGTTTTCTTGGCAAAGATACTGGAGTGTCTTGTCATTTCCTTCTCCAGCCCATTTTATAGATGAGGAAACTGAGGCAAACAGGGTTAAGTGGCCTGCCCAGGATCACACAGCTAATAAGTATCCGAGGCCAAATTTGAACGTGGGTCTTCCTGACTTCAGGCCTGAAGCCCTACCTACTAAGCTACCTAGCTACCTGTTTTTTTACATATTATATAATGGTACACTTAAGGAAACCTAAAGAGTCGACTAAAATTAATTCAAACAATCAATAAATTTTGCAAATTTGTAGGATATAAAATAAATCCATACTAATTATCAGCATTTCTACATAATAGCTTTAAAACTCAGCAGGAAGAAATAGAGAAACTCAATTTAAAATTACTAGAAAATATATAAAATACATGAATCTATCTACTGATATACACACACAAACTTTATAAATACAACTACAAATAACTTTACAGAAATAAATACAGACCTGAATAACTAAAAAATATATCATGGGTAGACAGTGCCAATAAAATAAAAAATAACAAAACAACCTAAATTAAATAATTTATTCAATGCAATACTAATCCAACAAAGAATTACTTTACAAAAGAAGAGGAAATAATAATAAAATTCCTATGGAGGAAAAAAATGGCCAAGAATCTCAAGACAGGGTGGAGTCAAAATAACTGAGTAGCATGATGAAGCAATTCAGGGAGTTCACCTAACAGAATTTCTCCAAAAAGATTTAGAAAACATATGACCAAATCCTGATGAGGAAACCCCTAAAAAAGCAGTCTGGCCAGGAGTGCCTATGGGAAAGTTTTAACACAAGGGACAAGCTGAGCACTGGAGTAAGAAGAGTTCTTTAACCTGTATGAGGCACCATGATGGGAATAAGTTCCAAGGTATCTCAGTCTCCTACTAATCTAGTTCTGGGTCTCTAATTCAGGGTGAACTGTCAGGGGTGGAGGAAAAATTATTTTGTTGTGGGGCAGGCAGTAGACAGTAAACTGGGAGAAATGATCGAACTTAGAAGCAAGCAGAAGTACTGTGCCTTAAACCCCAGGAGCAGAGCAGGATCACAGTTTCAGAGTCTCCCTGTCTGAAACCTGAAGAAGAATAACCAGGGCAGGAATCCCGAATCAAAGAGGAGACTTCAATTCTGTCACTGAATCTTTCCAGCTTTCCAGCTGATTCAAAATGGCCGAATCTCATAGCAGTCCACTGTTGCTCAGACTCAATCCAGGTAACAAATTTGATCTGGAGCTCAGATCAGGGGGATGGCAAGAAGAATTTGCCCTGGATCAGATGATTTTGGAAGGTTTAAAAGCGTGCAGATCCCCAATCTGAGTTGCCCTTGGGACCCTGGAACAACATAGCACTTGACAGTCAAAGAGGACAACACAATGTTAAAATTCACAAGAAAGCAACAACAGGACCAGCCCAAACGTTCTGTCTGGAAGTGTCCAGAGTTCAATTCTACCATCAAGTCCAAAGTCAGGAAGTAGGCTGGAAGCTGAGCAAACAAAAAAAATCTCACCATAAAAAGTTATGGTCACAGGGAAGCTCAAGATACAAACACAGAAGAGATACACATGCTTCCTTCTCAACCCCATCATCATCAGATATTAGAAAGGGAGTCTAATTAGACAGGGTTTTAAAGTGGTTTTCTTATGGCTTGATGATCTTAAGAGAAGAATGGAAAGAGAAAGTAAGAAGAATACACTAGAAGTTGAGGAAAGCAGAGGGGAAAGGAAAGTCAGGGGAAATTATTGCACATAATCAGGGCATGCAAGTAGGCATCTATACAAATGAGGAAGGAATAAGAGAGAAACTGGAACTTTTAACATTTTAATATCACAAAGCTAGTCATAGGAGAGAAAACGCATTTTATACTCTGGTAGGTATAGAAAGCCACTCAACAAGGAAAAGAGAGAAGGAAGAATTAGAAAGAAGGTAGATTAAGTTCTAAGCAAAAAAAAAAAAATTCTAAGTGTGTACAAAAATATAGATGGGTTTGGGGGTTGTTTGAGGTAGGAAAGAATAGGAATCTAAGGAGGTGACCAACAACTGGGAAATAGCTGAGCAAGTAGTTATGGTATGTGATGGAACACTACTGTCCTATAAAAATGATGGAGGGGATGGTTTCAGAAAAATAAGAAAATATATTTAACTAATGCAGAGTGAAGTAAACAGAAATGGGAGAACAATTTATACAAAAATAGAATATGGCAAAGACTTTCAAAGAACTGGAAACTGATTTATTTTAATGACCAACTATGACTCAAGAGAACCAAACCAATGATAAAATATTCTACATACTTCCTGATAGAGAGGGTCAAGGACTCAGAGTACAGAATGAAACATTTTATTTTTTGGATGTGGCTGATGCATAAATTTGTTTTGCTAGACTATAAATGTTGCTGTGTAATGGGTTTAATTTTTCTTTTGTTCTTGGGGGGGGGGGAGGCTTAGAGGAGAAGGTAGACTTTTGCAGACAGGAAAAGGAAATTTCAAGAGAAATGATGAAAAGAAATGAGAATGAAGAAGTAGCAGTGCCAGATCTCAAACTATGCTACAAAAATGGTAATTATCAAAACAATTTGATACTAATTTAAAAATAGAGAGATTCATCAGTTGTACAGATTGGGAATACAATGTACAGAAACAATCATAATACTATAAACACAAAGATTTCAGCTACTGACATAAGGACTTATTATTTGACAAAAACTGCTAGGAAAACAGTACAGCAGTAAGGCAGAATAGGTTTAAACTAATATCTCATATTTTATATCAAGAGAAGCTCCAATGGACACATGATCTAAATATAAACTGTCACATCATAAATGAATCAGAAAAAGGTGTAAAAAATTACCTATCAGAACAAAGAATGGCACAAAAGTTCATTACCAAACAAGAGATAGAGGATCATAAAATATAAAATGAATAAATTTGATAGCATTAATTTTTTGCATAAATCCAATAAAGGTAAGAATTAAAGGGGGAAAATTAATTTGGGAAAAGTCTTTGAAGAAAGTTTCTCAAAAAAAGGTCTAATTTCCAAGTATATAAAGAACTAATTCAAACTTAAAGGAATAAGCCATTTCCCAATTAAAAAATGGTTTAAAGATGTGAACAGGTAGTTCTCAAGGGAAGAAAGGCAGACTACAGGCACATGAAAAAAAATGCTCCAAATAAGCACTAATTAAAGAAATTTAAATTAAAATAATTCTGAGAGTCTACCTTGTTCCCAGAAGATGGGCAAAAATGACAAAAACAGAAAATGATAAATGCTGGAGGGGCTGTGGAAAAACAGGCACAGTACACAGCTGGTAGACCTATGAATGAATACAATCATTTAGAGAACAATATGGAATTACACACAAAAAGATCCTAAACACTGCATGCCCTCTGATGTAGGCATAACAATCCTACACCTATAACCAAAAGACATCAAAGAAAGAGGAAAAGGTCCTGTATATTTATACCAACTCTCTTTGTTGCAACAAAAATAAATAAAACTGGGAACTAAGGACATGTGTATTAATTGAGGAATGCATGAATAAGTTATAATATAGACAGAATATTATTTTGCTATAGGAAATAAGGAAATAGATGATTTCCAAAGGATACGGAAAGATATATATGTATATGTATATGTATAGATATATATATATATATATATATATATATATATATAT
>NW_027187327.1:7209791-7257574 GCF_028583685.1 Petaurus breviceps papuanus
TATATATATATATATATATATATATATATATATATATATACTGATGCAGGATGAAGTTAACAGAATTAGAAGAATAATTTATATTATAACATCAATATCATAATAAATTGTTCTTCTTGATTATACATATTTACATCAAGGAATTTCTTTTTCTTTTTTCTTTTCCCAACAATGACAAAAAGAAAAACAAGAAATTTCTTTCTTTCTTTTTTATTTTTTTAAATAGAGAGACAGGGGGAGGAGTGCACATATGTGGAATGTTACATGTATTTTCAGGTTAGGTCACACTAATATCAGTTTTACTTATTGTTTTACTCAGTTACCAAAAAGTCTCACAAAATAGAGATAATCTGTAAATATTTGTAATGTAAAAGCAAACGACATCAATAAAACTTTTAAAAAATTAAAAAAGAAGATTTCCAGAGAATACAGTGAAGTGGAAGGGGAAAAGATTATAAACAACAATAGGTTTCTCTGGCATTGGCAAGATAGGAAAATAAAAATATTCTTTTGCTGATCAGTAAATTTAGAAAGCTATAGGGGAAGAAAATCTGTGTCCCTCCCCTTTCAGTCTTCTCTTGAGTTAACGGGCTCTTCAAGAAAATGGGAAATGACAAAAGTAACATACTAATAGGAAAAAAGGAAGGGAGGAAGGGAGGGGGGAAGGGAATAAAAGTAAAAAAAAGGAAGGAGAGAAGAGAAAGAAGGGAGGAAAAGAAAGAAATATTATGAAAGTTCACTTGAAAGTAGACAATTTTCAGGGACAGAGTCAAGATAGCGGAGTAGAAACAGGACTTACATGGGGCTCCAGCTTCCACCTCCCCCAATTCATGTAAAAGGTGACTCTGAACAAACTTTGGAGCTACAGAATCCACAAAAAGACACAGAGAAGCTAATGTCCCATTGAGGACAGCACAGAAAGCTGGCAGGAAGCGGCCAGCACAGCATTCTGGGAGCCTAACCCAGCCCCCTGTAATGGGAATGTAAATTTCAAAGATCTTCCCTGCCCCTAGGCTAAAGTGCACCTGGAGCCTGGGGTGGGAGGCTCGTTTTTCAGTAGATACTTCTTGATTGGCCAGTGGGTCCAAAAGGTTGTTACATTCTCTGAGCCAGGAGAAGGCTATATAAGCCCTGATGTGTAGCTTTGTTTTGGGGGCTCACTTTGAGAAGTGTTCTGTGATTTGATCTGGATTCTGGGAAGCCGCTGTCCAGAGCCCCCCGGCTTTGAAAACCCCAGATGTTGAAACCCAGATATTGATTTGGCATGGATGTAATGGTTGGACAGTTTGGAAAGCTGTCTACTTGATCTGTTTTTGTCTTGATAATTCTGCCTGTATACTTTGAAGTTCAGGGTGCTGACCTTTTTCCCCTGAACGAGGTAAACAATATATGTTTGACTGATTAAAGTAAGCTTGTTAACCCATTTTGAGTTGCTTTCCTTTAACAAAGCAGATCTAAGAACCTGTGTTGGCAGCAACCCTGAGGTCGCTTGGGGTGCTTGCCACTACACCCCCGTTGGATTTAGCCTCATGGCAGGCTTGCCAGCCACCAGCTGAAGGGACTTCAGATCACCAGCAGCTGTCACCAGCAGCTATGGTGGTTTCCAGAGTTATCAACACATAGATGCAAAGGACAAAATGAAAGGTCAGTACAGTGTAGACTTCGGGATCCTGTAGTTCAGGAGTGCTGTCAGCCTTTTCTCCGGAGGCGAGAAGTGCCTGAGGCACAGCAGCCCTGCAGCTGCAGCCACGTGGCTGTTTCAGCTCCTGGCCTGCAGACTGTAGGGAGAGCAAGCGACCAATCTGAGAGGTAATCACTCTTGTTTTAACCTGCTTGGATCTTGATTGCGGTGTAGGGTGGAGGTCCTGGGGTGTGCGACCAACTTGCCAGAGGGTGTGGAGGCTTCAGAGGGGGCACCCAAATAATACCTTCAGCAGCTGAGAAAACCCCAGAGTTTGGGGATAAAGCTCCCTTGTCTGGTAGCAGGGTCCTACTATGGCAAAAAGCCCAAAACTCAAGTAATTAAGAAGCAATGTGAGCAAACAAGGGAAGCAAAGCAAGCAGAGCAACCCAACTTTACACTCCTATATTGGGGACAAAAAGGATCAAAGCATGGAACAGGAATAAGACAGCAAAGTCAGAACTCCTGCACCAAAAGCTTCCAAGAAAAATATGAGCTGGTTACAGGCCATAGAGGACCTTAACAAGGATTTGAAAACCAAATAAGAGAAGTGGAGGAAAAATTAGGAAGAGAAATGAGAACGATGCAAGAAAATTATGAAATGAGAGTCAATAACCTGACTGAAGAAAATAACACCTTAAAAAAATAGACTAACTCAAATGGCAAAAGAGGCTCAAAAAGCCAATGAGGAGAAGAATGCCTTAAATACCCAAATTTGCCAGAAGGAAAAAGAATCTAAAAAGCTCACTGAAGAGAATTATTCCTTCAGAATTAGATTGGAGCAAATGGAAACTAGTGACTACATGAGAAATCAAGATACTATTAAACAGATCCAAAGAAATAAAAAAAAAAGAAGGCAATGTGTAATATCTCATTGGGAAAATCACTGACCTGGAAAATATATCCAGGGGAGATAATTTTAAAAATTATTGGACTACCTGAAAGCCATGACCAAAAAAAAGAACCTAGAAATCATCCTTCAAGAAATTTTCAAGGAAAATTGCCCTGATGTTTTAGAACCAGAGGGCAAAACAGAGGTTGAAAGAATACACCGATCACCGCCTGAAAAAGATCCGAAAAAGAAAACTCCTAGGAATATTATAACCAGGTTCCAGAGTTCACAGATCAAGGAGAAAATATTACAAGCAGCCAGGAAGAAACAATTTGAATATTGTGGAAACACAATCAGGATAACACAGGATCTGGCAGCTTCTATACTGAGGGACCGAAGGGCTTGGAATATGGTATTCTGGAGGGCAAAGGAGCTGGGATTAAAACCAAGAGTCACCTACCCAGCAAAAATAAGTATCATGTTTCAGGGGAAAATATGGTCATTCAGTAGAATAGAGGACTTTCAAGCATTCTTGATGAAAAAAACAGAGTTGAATAGAAAATTTGACATTCAGATACAAGAAGCAAGAGAAGCATGAGAAGCTAAACAAGGAACTTATCAAAGTTGAACTATTTACATCCCTACATGGAAAAATGATAATTGTAATTTATGAAACTTTTCTCAGTATGAGAATAGTTGAAAGGAATATAAATATACATATATATATATATATATATATATATACATACATGTCTATATAGAAGGGTATATGGGTGTATCAATACATATGCGAGTGTGTGTATATATGTGTATAGGTATACATAGAGGGCACAGGACCAATTTAATAGGAAGGGATGATACTTAAAAGGTGAAAGTAAGAGGTGAGAGAGGAATACAATGAAAGGAGATAGGGATGGGGAGAAACAGAATGGGGTAAACTACCTCATACAGAAGAGGCAAGGGAAAATTGTTACAGTGGAGGGGAGGAACAAGAAGGTAAAAGGGAATGGGTCAACCTTATTCTCATTGAATTTGGCTTGGGGAGGGAACTAAGATATGTGAGAGAGCAGATTGTAGGAGGGGATATCCAGTAAGATCGCTATTTTGGGGTGGTGGGTGGGGGAAAAACAGGGAGAAAATTTGTAACTCAAAATCTTTCAGAAATGAATAATGTAAACTAGTAGTTAATAAAGCATTTGATTAAAAAAAATAAAAAGAAAAAAGAAATCAGACAATTTTCCAGAAACAAAAATCTCAAGAATACAGAATTTGTTTCTACCTTAAAAACACAAACATAATATCCTTACATCAGACAGTAAATGAAATAGGCCTTTGAGAGTACATTCTTAAATACTGTTTACTATATCCCATCATCTCTTTTTAAAACAGATTAATACATATTAATAGCTGTATGTATATCCATTCTCAGTCCCTTACCTGAACTTCAGTGAAGGATCCTGGATTATAAGTAATGGTGTTTCATTAGTTAATCTTATGCCCTATTTCAGTTAATCTTTTAAAATTATTATGGTTGGAATTCATGTATGTATCCCACGAATTTCAATTACTATGAATTTTCAGTTCACTCTGAATACTTTATCCAAAATTGCTGAAGTAGAAAAGATTATGGACTACTATTTCACTGACTCTCTTTAGAATACTTAAAGATTTTAATCAAAAATTTGTAAGATTCATTAATAAGTGCTAGAACTTTTTTTTAAAACACTACAAAGTAGGTAAGTGAAAGTAATTCATATGTGTCGATATCTATACAAATGTAACTAAAACTATATGAAAAATACTAAATTTAATGGATTATGAGTGACATTTTTAATGATTCACTAACAAGTACTATATTGTCATAATCTTATCAACTCTTCCCATAAATGTTTATTAAGCATGAATTCCAACCATAATAATTTTTAAAGTTTAGATGAAATAGGGCATAAGATTAGCTAATGAAACACCATTACCTATAATCCAGCATCCTTCACTAAAGTTCAAGGAAGGGACTAAGATTGGATATAGAGATTATAGGTTAAACCCATGGTGGCAGAAAGGGAAAAAAATAAGATGGAAGTATGTATGTTACACTAGAGATTCTTTTTATGTATAAATTGGAGAATATGACAACTAAGGTCCCTTTTAAATCTCAAATTCTGTGAGTCTTGTGACCTAGGTTTTAACCTTGCTGGATTGAACTATGCATCTTCTTGGAATGGGGAGGTGATAGTCCCAATACATTTTTGCCTTTGTCTTACCTCTTTTGGAGCATACTGTTTAATTCTGGGCACCATAGAGTAAGAAGGGCAATGATAAACTGAAAAAGTGTCCCAAAGAAAGGAGCCAGGATGGTTAAAAGGCCTTGATTCCATGACATATAAGAATCCATTGAAGGAACTGGACATATTTAGCATGAGGAAAAGGAAGCCTTGGGGGGAACTTAAAAGTTGTCTTCACATATGTGAAGCGCAGTTATATATCAATGGGATCAGAATCATTGTGTTATGCCCCAAAAGGCCAAAAGAGAAGTAATAAGTTTCCACCTATTTAGGCTTGAGGTAATGAAAATCTTCACCCAAATTAGATCTGTTCAAAAGTGGAAAAGACTATCTTGAGAGGTAATGAATTCCCTGTCTTTAGAGTACTTCAAGCAGGAGCCAAGGAGATTCCTTTTGTGTATGAGTTAGACAATATGGTGGCTGAGGTCCCTTCCAACTCTCAAATTCTGTGATTTCTATGGCCTGGGTTTCAATGTCCCTTCTGCTTCTCAGTATAACTGTATGATTCAAATGTATTATACTTGCTATTGCCTGATACACCTACATCATAGACCCCAAAATGTTGTGAATATCAAACAAAAAAAAAATATATATATATATATATATGAAGTAGTTTTTAAAACCACACTATATAATTAGTGTATAGTCAGTCAAACATTTAATAAATGCCTACTATGGGCCAGGCACTGTGCTAAGCACTGGGAATACAAAGAAAGGCAAAAAGACAGTGCCTTGCCTTTAGGGAGTTTACAACCTAATGGGGAAAAATAACACTTAAAGGAAGCGGAAAAGGGGTTGGGGAAAATATCTGTCTTGATAGCGAATAGATGTCAATTATTACAATTTTTCCCTTAAAAAAAAAAACTGATGGACTTATTTACCTCTTTCAATGTTATCTGTTCAAACAATCTTTATTTAACATTTTATTTTGCTCTTTTGAAACTACCTATCTAAATTTGATCATTCCTTCCTTACATATGTAATTTAAGTTAGCAGATGGCAAGTTAGATTATCACCAGACATCTGAACTTAAACACTTTACCTTTAGTTCCTGCTGTTAAGAAAACTGATTTTAATTATGTGGTCTGGGTAAATTTCTCTCATAAGCACTGTAAGTGAAAAGACTTCAGTGGAAAAACATACTCCATAATAATGTATTAATGTTATTAAATGTTATTAAAATAATGTTATTAAATTAATTATTAAATTAAGCAAATATGTTATTATCATTTGCTGGGCATTATAACACTTTTTAAACCTGCAGAAACATTTTATATAAATGTCATTGTTCCAAAAATACAGTAAAGAATTTAAGAAAAATGTATTACATTTGCCATTCCCTGATATACTCAAATAACCCATTACCTAAAACATTAAAGGCTCTGGAGAGATTAGAATATGGTCATAAATCTTGTAATACTATTTTCACTCACATAGTAATGGAATTTAGCAACATCTGGATATTAAGTTATCAGGTTCTCCTGATAATTCTCAAAACAAGTGACTGCTATAGCCCACAGTGTATACATGCATATTTATCTACATATAGATAAGGCAGCATGATATAATGGAAAGAACACTAGAGAATATCAGGAGATCAAGGCTCTAGAACTTGCAAGTTGATTGAACTCTGTAGATGATGTACACAGAATTTCACTTTTAACATTTTCTTAAGGGTCATTACATATGTAGAATTAATAGAAATGATGTTATTCCTGAAGCTCTGTGTATTACACACACACACACACACACACACACACATATATGCATGTATATATACATATACATACATTCATATACTTACATGTGTAATGTAAGCCTTACATAATAACTACATTGTGATACTCTGCTCAGACTTATAATGAACTCTATTGGGACACTCAATTCCATTAAATGGTATATTATACTATATCACATTTTCAAGCTGGGAAGTGCTTAAAGTTGACAACTGAAGAGCAGTTTATGCTTTTCAGCAAGGTAGAGAAATGAATTAACATTCCATTTATATTTCTGTTATCAAAGCTTAATATTTTTTACTTCAATAAGACCTTTTATCTTTCCAGATCTTCCTTAATGCTAGTGCCTTCCCTCTTAAATTATCTCTAATTTATCCTTACCAGAGGAAAAGCCTAACACTCTAAGAATAATCATAAAGAAGATTCTAATTATATCCTAATTCATTCTCTAATAGAGATAACATTTAATTATCTCCAATTTATTATATTTCTTATTTCCATATAGTTGTTTGCATGTTGTTCTCAGCACCCCCCGCCCCTTAGATTGGGAGTTTTTTGAGGGCAGGGCTATTTTTGTCTTTCTTTGTATGACCAGCACTGAGTACAGCATCTAGAACAGGAAGTTCTTAATAACTGCTTGTTTCCTTTGACCCAATAATAGATTTTAGTCTAATTTTTCTAGTTGAACTAATGTACTGTCAATGAAATACACAAATAAAATTTATATATATATATATATATACACATATATATATATATATTTGTGAAATAAAGGTATGTTGTTATTTCTATATAGGCATCAATGCCAAGAAGCAAAAACATCTTATTTAGCAAAATAATCAGCCTAAATAACAAAAGCATAAACAAGTGAAAAATTATGATTTTATTCATAATGGCTTCCTGGTATAGAAATTAGGGCAATGTTCAGTATTAGTTACAACAAATGTAGATGCCATAGTTAATGTTCAACAATGATTGCACAATTAGTAGAGAATGTCTGCGCTGACACCTAATTACTGGACTAGTTTTTCTTAATGGCTTGCTTAATTCTGTCATTTATGACTCTTAAGACCAAAAGTTTAACTCAGTGTAGTACACAAAGGAAAAGGAAGATATCAGCAAAAGGTAGCAATTATCCCATATTAGCTCACATTTTGCACTTACATAAGAGTTTAACATAAGAGTTTAGAATTCATTGTTTCGTAGGTATTAATCATATCTCCCTACTAGAGTGGAAGCTCTTTGGGCTCTGACCAAGCTATCAGTTTGTATTTCTCATCTCCTATTATTCAGAACAGAAGACTACCCTCAAGTGTCATGTTTAGTTAATAAGTAAGGGCATACGATTTAATTGCTGATCTTAGCATATCAAAGTATGTAGTTGAAGTCAGTCCCCTGTAGTAAGACACGAGTAATCTAATTTCCAAGGTAATAATGTAGTGTTTAAAAAACCTTAAAGGCCTATAATTGCCAGTTATTTATAGAAATATCAATGTATTCCATAATTTAATAGCACACATTGCGATAAGGGCCCAATTGAACCATTAGTCTTCAGAACTCTGACTAAACAGAACCACAACATAGCATATGCCTGAAGACATTATCTTTGGCAATAACACATGTTAATTAAGATAGAAAAAGATAGCAGTAAACTTTCAGAAATGAGGTTTTTAAGAAGGCATGTGAAAAGAAACATATGACCAGCAAATCATCAGTCTTACTTTCCCTACACTACTTGTAGTGGGAGTCAGGAGTTGGAAGAGAATTCACCTTTGCTTTGTAGGCATTAGATGCCAGTTTTAACAAACCATTCAATCTGTGTTGGTACTGCCTGCCAGAGGTTTCACCTCACATTTTCTGCATGACATCTGATATACTTCCACATCTTCAGGTTCTCTTTAGATAAAAGGTAAAGTCCACAGATTCATAAAACTGAACCTAGATCCATAGCATCTTGGAGTTGAAAGGAATCTCAGAGATCAAGCTAGTCCAACCTCTGTACCTGAAGCAGGCACCTATTTTTAAAATATCCCCAACAAATGGTCATCCAGCTTTCAAATGACTGTTGCCAGGGACTAAAAATTATTTTTCAAAGTATTCCTTAAAAAATACATAGGTAGAACTTCCACAAGCCAATGGTAGAGTAAGCCCTAGCTGCTCTATTACCCCTCCCTGACCCTGAAATCCCAGAGATTATTACCCCAATGTAAAATCCTGAAACAGCAGAATCCTAGAGGAAGGGTGTGACTGAGGCTGTGCTGGGCCTGAAGTGAAGGGCAGGAGGCATCCCAACAAGCCCTATCTCAGCTGACCAGCAGGAGATCCAGAAAGGGGAAGGGGGGGGGGGGCAGCAAGGACTAACACCAGAAGCCCAGATGTGCTTTAACACAATGAGGGGAATCTGAAGATACCAGTATGGCAGGCCACCAGCTGCTGAGCCTGCCCAAGCTCTAGCCCAGGGGCACAGAGCCTGAACCTGAAATGGCCAGACATTCCCTCCCCTACACCTCATTCTGTGAGCCTCAGGGTAACCCAGGGGAAATACTGAGTGTCCTGGCCTGGGCCTTAGTCTAGACACCCAAAGGCTACAGCACACAAAGTCAACAACCAGACCCCTAGCTCCCAGTTTGAGAAGCGTGGGTCAGAGCCCTCTATACTCCAGAAGCAGAAATCTACTTTAAAAGCCATGAAATAGGCAATCACAATGGGCCAGAAGCAACTTAGAAAAGGAAAACCAAAGATGATTGAATCTTATTATTGTGAACACAAAGAACCACTTTCAGAAGTAAACACCATCAACTCTATACCTGAGACCACAGAAAGAAATATGAACTGGCCTCAAGCCCAAAAAGCATTCGTGGAAGAGCTCAAGAAGGATTTTAAAAGCTAACTTAGGGAGGTAGAAGACAAATTGACCAATTCTTTTAAAATGGAAATCGCCAAAATGGAAAAAAAATCTCCTGAAGAAAAATCCTTAAAAAGTAAAATTTGTGAACTGGGAAGGGAGGTTCAAAATCTAACTAGAGAAAATACCTCCCTAAGAATGAAATCTGAACATATGGAAAAGGAGCTTCAAAAACTAACAGAGGAAAATAATTCGCTAAAAATTGGAACAGTCAAATCAAAGCTAATGACTCTGTTGCATCAAGAAGCAGTCAAACAAAACCTAAAGATTGAAAAATTAGAAGAAAATGTAAAACACCCCATTGGAAAAACAACTGACTCAGAGAAAAGACCTGGGAGAAATAATCTAAGAATTATTGGTCTACCAGAAATCCATGATGAAAAAAACAGCCTTGACAATATCCTCCAAGAAATTGTCCAAGAAAACTGTCCTGAGGTCCAAGAATAAGAGGGTAAAATATTTGTCAAAAGAATTCACTGAACACCCCTTGAAAGAGATATGAAATTGAAAGCTGCAAGAAATGTTGTAGCCAAATTCCAGAATTATAAGGTCAAGGAGAAAATACTGCAAGCAGCCAGAAAGAAACAATTCAAATATCATGGGACTATAGTCAGGATCACACAGGACCTAGCAGCTTCTACATTAAAAGATCAGAGGGATTGGAACATGATATTTCTTAAGGCAAAAGAGCTTGGACTGCAACCAAGGATCAACTATCCAGCAAAACTGAGCATAATCTTTCAGGCAAGGAGATGGTCAACTCAATGAAATAAGGGACTTCCAGACCTTCCTGATGAAAAAGCCAGAACTCAGTGGAAAATCTGATCTCCAAATACAAGACTCAAGAGACACAAAAAGGTAAACAAAGAAAACACACACACACACACACACACACACACACATTCATACACATAACTTATGATTCAATAAGAGCAAATTGTTTACATCCCTATATGGGAAGCTGATGCCTGTCAATATTGAGAATTGTATAATTACTGCGACACTTAAAAGGGATATACATAGAAAGAGGGTGTGGGTATAAATTAACTAATCCGTTGATAAAAAAATACATAGGTAAAACACATTGTCTTAAGCTATGTGGAGTTATTCCTCTTTTAATACTTATTTTTTTTAAATGAACTACTATAGCATTCTTAAAATGCCACTAACATAAGTTATATACTTTGTAAGCTCCATAAATATGGTAGTTCTTAAATGATCATCTGGCTTTTCTATTGGACAAGCTTTAAAAATTCAACTTTGTCTTTTAGAAATGTCTTGAAATTTACCTCCATAGCCACAACAAATCAGGATTATATATTTCTCAAAAAATAACTTCACATACTTACCGTTCTTTACATAAGGCCTTGGACAGATTTGGCTCAAAAGAAGCTTTTGACGTAATTGCAGAACTTCAGTTTCCAAAGCTTCAACTTTTGACCTCCACTCTCCATCTTGTCCAGATAACATCTTAGCAAGATGCTCTGTATATTCTCTGCTGTTTCTGTCTGGTGGTTTTGAGCGGATAATTGCTAGTGCCAGAGCCAGTTTTGATGTTTTCAAATACCACATTTGAACCTCCATCCTGTCTTTAATCCCTAACATTTAGTAAAAAAAAAAAAAAAAAAGAAATTACATTAAATTTCTTTTAAAGTTACGCAGTACAGTCTGCTTATTCAAATAAGATTTTATTTATTAAATTAATTAACCTAATTAACTAAATTAATACATGTCTGAGGTGTTCCAGAGTCAGTCAACAGATACTCCTGCAAAAATTGCAATAAGCAAAACAAGAAAGAAATAAATATCCCTGACAAATATCTAGTAGTCTTATTAAGTGGATTTGAGAGTTTCACAATTAGGAGGTCAAGAAAAAAGAATACTTACAGAAATCTTATCAAAAATATAAAATTAAATAATTAATGCAAATTTGAACAACATTATGACTAAGTAAATCTGTTGATTCTTCCTTTGTAATATTTCACATAGTACTCTTTTTCATTCTGAAATTAGTCCAGGCTCCATACTATTGCCTTAACTGATTTTTTGGTTTATGTTCTTTGCCTCCTCCAGTCCATCTTTTATATAACTTCCAACATTCAAAAAGATTTCATTCTCATTTTTTTTCCCCTATGTTTATTTTTCTCCCTGCTTTAGAAGCTCTAGTGGATTCTCTACTGCCTACCAATCACATTCTTCCTCTCAGCATATCATTCAAGGCCCTATTCCAATGAATTAACTTATAAATAATGTTCCACTTAATCTTTCCTACTATCCTCCCTAGTCTTTTTACTATCACTCTCTTCTTGCCTCCTTTCTCAGGCACTAACCAAGTTTGTTCATTCTTATCTCATCTTTTTTCATCCTATTCCTACCATTTTTAATGTCATTCTCCTCTGTTCAATGATTCAAATCTTACCCATCCTTAAAAGTCCAATTCAGATCCTACTTCCTCTATAAAACCTCCCTAAACTAAACTGAATTTGGAGCAGCTAAGTGGCACAGTGGATAGAGCACTGGGTCTGGAGTCACAGAGACACAAGTTCAAATGTGATCTCAGACATTTACTAGATGTATGACCCTGACTAAGTTACTTAACCTCTGACTGCCTCAAATTTCTTCCACTGTGAACTGGGGATAATAATACCTACCTCCCAGAACTGATAAGAGGATCAAATGAGATATCTGTAATGCATTTAGTTGAATGTCTGGCACATAGTAAATACTACATAAATATCTTAGCTCATATGACTTTTTTTTAACCTTATCTAAATTATCATTTAGAGTTGGTATTACAAGATTGTGCATTTGGTTATATGTTGCCCTGTAATATTCTCATATTCTTTCGTATATATTATCTCACCAACAGGATTGTAACCTTGAGGGAAGGAATTATAACTTTCTACCTCTCATGTGACCTCACAGAACCTAGTACAATGCTAGGTATATAATAAATGTTTAATACTGACAACATTTTATTCAAGTCAAGTTAAAATAAATTAATAAGGACTTAAAACTTCAAGGAGTATGTCATTTCTTTTCTATGAATCTTATTGCTCTCAGTGCTCAAAAAGCATGGCTTTTACATAACTTCTCTACTGCAGCAGTTGAAAGTGGCCCTGATGTCTTGCAAGTCCAAATTTTGCACATAGTTCATAAAAAAGTTAAAATGTGACCACACTCAACAATAGTCAAAAAACGTATCTATATGTAACTTTGCAAAAACATACTTAATATTTGTTTTTTTGTTTGTTTTAGAAGGCAATGGGGGGTTAGTGACTTGCCCAAGGTCACACAGCTAGTTAAGTGTCAAGTGTCTGAGGCCAGATTTGAACTCAGGTCCTCCTGACTCCAGGGCCAGTGCTCTATTCACTGTGCCACCTAGCTGCCCCAAAAATATACTTAATATACAAAGCAGGATACACTAGTCTTATGTGTACATGTATGTTATATACATATTTTTAGTTGAGGCTGTGTAAATTCAATAAAATTATTTCCATGCATAGGTCAAGGACTAGATCCTATTAAAATAGATAAACTAAAATTAGAATTATAGGGCCACATGTTTCAGTTTCCCTAGTATTATTTTCACGTAAGTGGTTCATTCACCATCTGTTGCTTCATTTATGGGGAGCAGTTAGTAAATGACATTATTGAGTGTCCACTGTGTGCAGCATTGTATTATCAACAGACATTGAAACAGTAGGTAAAATCACTTTGCTAACTTCAAAAAGTCATACAGATCGTAATAATTTTTTATTAGAGGTGGAAATCCTTTGATAGACAACTATGCTATTTGAATTGAATTTACTCAGAAAAATAATGACAAATTGGACTTTGATTGATGAGAGTCTGTGTTCACAAAACTTTAAAAGAAACACTTCATGACAAAATAGATCAAGCCTTTATGGAAAATTAAAATACAGTCAAATATGTTATCGAGCATGGCTCTATGAATCTCTGAATGTAGTATAAAGACACTATGTTTTTAATAAAGCTCTTGCAAGAAAATCATTATAATGCAATATATTAAATCCTTCTTGCCCTCACTGTGCAATTATGGCAGTTGTAACCAACTGCCGACCAAGTGCCACCCCCAGGGCAGGCAAAGCAGCATAACTGAAGTATCAAGGCACCTGAAGGAGAGATAGGGGGCAGCATATGCCGGGAAAGCCAAATGACCCTGACCACCATCACCCCTCAGATTCTGATGAAGACAACCCAAGACCCTGACTCCAAGAGTCTTGGAAATAGCAGTGCTTCCCTCAGCCATCATCCTAGGAAGCAACCCTTGTGTGTGAAGATGAAACCTGGAAACTGCCTCTTCAGGGGTTGCTCCTTTGCACCCAGAAAGGAAATCTTTTGCCACCAAAGTCCTCAACACTTAAATAGTTCAAGATGGGATACTGACAGGAAATTATTGGTGAATATGGCATTAAAGAAGCACCAACATCTTTCTTTACTGCTATACCCTAAGCACTGTGAGATTGTAGCTTGTTATAAGGGATCATCTCTGAAGTAAGAGGAAGGAGAGAGGTATTTAGAAATGCAGGCAATTTGAAAACAAGAATAAAGAAACAATCAATAGATATGTCAATGTCTTTCTTTCCATATGTGTATGTATGTGTGTCTCCTTAGATTTAGATTCTTAAGGACCTATTACAAAGGGTCATTTTCTTAGTAATGCTAGTATTATTCCCTGGAATTTTTGCCACTGAATATATCAATGCTTCCAAAGCTCTACAATCTTGCTCATATCATATGGGTACTCCAATAACACAAATCACAAACCTTCTGGTCTTTGTGGATGGTTTTCCTCAGTTTCCCTATCTCCAAAACTTCATACTGATGATGAGGGAGTCTGTGAACTGACCTTCAAATGGCAGACAAATATTCTTCCTTTGTGTGTTAATGAAACTTTTTTCAGGCAGTAGAACTGATTCAGATAGGCACAAAATTAGCCTAGGCTTTGAGAACTCAGAGCCAGTGCCCCTACCTCAAGGAAACAGAGTAGAACTTTTATTTTCTCTTTACCACTAAAGGAAAATAAAAATATTAAGTACACACTGGTGCAGTGAGTGAGGTAAGAAAGGGATAACCAGTGACTCAAAATCAGTGTTTCACAGGGAAGTCCTTATTTTTCTCTGCAAGAAACTGAATTGCATTTTAATTAAAATCAAGGAGCTCAATGAAATTATCCAATTAATGCTGCAAACATCTAGAAGCAATGATGTTTTTCCTCTTCACAGATTAATAAGCCAAGATATATGAAAGTTTCAGACCTTTGCCAAGTTCCCCAAGTGACTTTGTGGTAGCAGGCATTTGCTGAGTGAGTGTGATGATAAATAAATACTCCACAGAGTCACAGTTCAATACTTGAGGAGAAGAGCACCATAATAATGTTGAGATAATTAGTTTCAATAAAGATTGGTCAAGACCTGCCATGCATTTTTTTATCATATTCACAGGACAAATTTCCTAATTAATGTTACAGTTTCAGTACACAGTGTACTGTGAAATATGCAGTCTACTGTCATATCAAATTTTACATAAAAGAATCAAGAGTCATTCAAGATTTCAAATCTCTCCACTTTAATTATTAAAGGAGACTTCAAAAGCCTTCACAGGAGAGAAAGCATGTGTATTATAGGTACCTTACAAAGATAAAAGGATACTGGGTGGGGTACGCAGATGGGGATTTTTTTTTTCCTTTTTTCATTTCCATCAGAAAAGACCTATCACAAGCCTAATGCTGGAGAGAAGTTAACTTTATTTCAACTGTGTACAGATTTTCCCTACGAGCTTTTTTTTCCCCTTTATGATTTTCCTTTTAGGTTCTCTATGCTCTTTGTTCTGTCACTTAGAATGCTATCTATGGATTCCTGTAAGCTGTAATATTTCTGCAGAATCGCATGGAGAATTCATTACAAAAATTTCATCAGTTAGCTGGAACTATAGTGCTTCAAAATGCCAAGTCTCTTCAATATTCTATAACTGTCTCTCATCTGAATCCATTTGCTCTACAGAAAGGAAAGGGCTGATGCCTACATAAAGGCCTATAACATTTTTCTATTGACACATTAAGATACTTATAATAATTCCAACAAATGCACCAAGTCCCTACTGAGACACTGATATCTCACAAAGCCAAGTTATTTTTTACTAGCAAAACAAGAAATCTAACAGACAGTTTTGTTAAGAACAGATGAAAGACCAAAAATCCACATACCCCAAATGTTCAAATATTGGCTGGCTAGGAAAGGAGTAACTCCACAGGCTGGGGATAAAGCCCAACTGGTCACAGGATAAAGTTGACTATAAGGTTAAATGGGAATGGGAATAGGGGATATGGTGGAGGGGAGAACCTAAGTGGGCTCGGGCGGGGCAGCCAGGTAGCACAGAGAGTAAGAGCACCAGCCCCAGTGTCGGGATGACCTGGGGATCGAATCCGGGCTCAGATACTCAGCACCACACCCAGAAATAACTGGCCATGTAACCTTGAGCAAGTTACTTAACCCCAATTGCTTAAAAAAAAAAAGTGGGCTCAGAACTCTTTATTAGGATAAAAAAAAATCTACGCTCCATAAACAAACATTCAAAATGTACACTTTACTCAAAGCCAAGGAACCATTTTTATTGCTTCCCTCCTCCCCCATTACAGTATGGCAGAGTTGGAAAGACATCTGGTTGCAGGTCCAGAAAGACAAAACTCTCAGTGTTCTAAGGAACTCTCCTAGGCTACAAGTTACAGAGAGTTCCCTCCTACATGCAATCAAATTAGGTTTATTCACTATCCTTATTACATTATACTTTGTTTCCCTTCACTTGGATGTATACTCAAAATTACAGTTTTTCACCTACTACAGTATCCCAAGAAGCAGCCCTGATCAGGGGAGCTGGGTCCCTGACAACTACTTCAGCAAGTATCAAAGCCCTTGCTTCAAGAACCACAACTATGGATGGTTCCAGGAAAGACAGTAATACCAAAATACTTGGCACTGTCAAATAATCTGAATTCAGAAACAGATTTTACTTAAATAATCAGAAGAAATGACATTAAAGATGCCCTACCATTCTCTTTGTTGCTGTACCCTAAGGATTCTTTCTGACTTGCACTTAAAACTTGTTATATGTATTGGCTCTCCCATTAGAATGTGAAAGAAGGAATTGCCTTCACTTTATTTGTATTCCTGAAACTTGGTATAGTACTTTGAAGATAAGTACTTGATTTAAAAAAAATTCAATCATTTATTCCTACTGCTTTATTTTAAGACAGGTAGGTGGTACAATCAATAAAGAGCGAGGTATAGAATCACAAAGATCTAAGTTTAAATCTGGCTTTAGAAACTTAGTAATAACTAAGTGATCCTGGGCAAGTCACTTAACCTCTGCTTGTCTCAGATTTCTCAACTGTAAAATGGGGAAACTAGCACCTATCTCAAAGGGTTGTTGTGAGGATCAAATTGAAATAATATCTGTAAATAATACCTGGCACATGGTAGGCATTATATAAATGTAATTTCTGCTCCCTACCCCTCCCCTCCATTTTCTGATATCAACATTTTAATGGTAAGCAAAAAACAAAGTAATGGAATGTTAAGCTCACTCCTGAAACAGCTTTCCATTTTCATTGTGTCAAGTCAAGGCATGACTTACAAGTCTATATTCTTCTTTCTCTTTAATCTAGCTTCACTATAACTATGCTTTATAATTAAAGAGAAAAATTCAATATCAAAGTGCCTTCATTAAGTACTTACTATGTGCTAGGCAGTTGTGCTAAGTGCTAGATATAAAAATAAAAATAAACAAAACAAAATAAGAACAGTCCCTGTCCTCAAGGAGGTACATTTTAAAATATATATTATTTGTTAAATATTTCCCAATTATATGTGAAAAAAAATTTAATCTTTTTTTTAAATTTTGAGTTCCAAATTCTATTCTTCTCTACCCCAAACTTCCCCCTCCTTGAGAAAGTAAAGCAATGATATCAATTATACATGTGAAGTCATGAAAAATATTTCCATATTGGCCATGTTGCAAAAGAAAACACACATACATACATATACACACATCAAAAAAACAAGAAAAAAGGGGCGGCCAGGTGGCTCAGCAAGTAAGGGCACCAGCTCCAGTGCCGGGATGACCTGGGGATCAAATCTGGGCTCAGATACTCAGCACCACACCCAGAAATAACTGGCCGTGTAACCTTGAGCAAGTCATTTAACCCCGATTGCTTTAAAAAAAAAAAAAAGAAAAAGTATGCTTCCATCTGCACTCGGAGTTTATCTGGAGATGGACAAAATTTTTTCATTATAGGTCATTTGGGATAGGTTTATATAATTGTCTTGATCAAAGCAGTTAAGTCATTGACAGCTGATCATCCTTACAATATTACTGTTACTGGTAAAGTGTTCTGGTTCTGCTCATTTCACTTTGCATGAGCATGTATGAGTCTTCGCAGGTTTTTCTGAAACCATCCTGCTCATCATTTCATATAGCACAATAGTATTCCACCACAATCATACACCACAATTTGTTCAGTCATTTATCAGTTGATGGATAATCCCTTAATTTGCATTTCTTTGCCACTACAAAAAGAGCCAATATAAATATTTTTGTACAAATAGGTGTTTTTTTTTTCCTTTTCTTTAATCTCTTCAGGAGATAGGCCTAGCAATGGTATTGCTGAGACTAAAGGTAGGCACAGTTTTAAAACTCTTTGGGCATACTTACAAATTTTGTTCAAGGAGTGTACTTTCTAATGGGAGAAACAATATGTAATGAATCAGGCACTTCGAACTTAATTCAAATAGTGCTATTTCTCTAAAGAGTTGGCTTTCTTCCAAAGACACAGAAAAAAGCTTCTATACTAACTGAAGCAGCAAGGCTCCCTGAGGGAAAGAATAAGAGTTAGCATATGCTAACTTTGATCCACATCTCCCATTGGACCCCGATGGAGACTGTCCAGGCCTCCACACCCAAACCACTAGATCTACTTCCCAACCTAGCCTCAATAGCCATTATTGAAGGGAGAAATCATTGTGGAAATGAGGCCCACTATCCTCATCTTCACCAGCAGACCTATATGGAATCTGACACAACATATATATTAAAATATTAAATCCGTCACAATCCACTTTCAAAAAATTCAGATATCATGTGCAGCATTGTACCTTATCTTCAGAAGTAGAGGATAAACCTATAGGCAACATATATGAGCAAGAGAAGAAAATGGAATTAGAGTTTTAAAGGTTCCAACAGATGGGACTAAGGCTATGGCTCTTCCTACAATCTTACAATTTATAAAATCTTATACTCTCTCAATCCCTCCATGTCTGCTCTTCTCTCATCATAACTATTCAATAGTTATTTCCTCTTTATCTTCCCATAACGGAAGACAAGAGGTCTTGGTTTGAATAATACCACAGGAGCTTACTAACTGGGAGACTCATGGGCCAGTTCACTTATCCTTACAGAACCTCAGGCCCTCATAGAACCTCATTCGTAAAACTGAGATAATAATGTTTGTACTTAACCTCATAAGAAGGTTTTACGGAAATCACTTAATTTACTATCTAGTCTAGGCCTATCTATACAGATGAGGAAACTGGGGTCAAGAGAAGGGAAGCAACTTGCCCAAAACTACAAAGATAGTAGCACAGCATAAAGTGTCAGCCAGGTCCTCTGATGCCACATCCAATGTTATTTATATAATACTGGGCACTGTCCTCTATCAACCCTGTTCTATCCTCCTTGTCCAGTCCTGACCACATGCATTATGTTCCTTCTTCCAACCCATACTGAATTCTTTGTTCCTTTGGTTGTTTACTGTTTCTTTAATCCTAACCTTCAACTCTGGGTAATTCCCACCATCTGCCTCCTCTGTTCTTACTCTTAAACTATGAAATGTTATTGAAAATAATGTTAATTGAATCTGTTGCAAATTTATGTTAGTATAAATTAAATAACTTCAACTAGGCCTTCACTGGGCTCTTGCTATCCTAACCAATGCCTCACATTGCCCACTACATTTAAGCCTAAAAACACTATGTCATAATCTCCTTCCTTTCCTCCCATCCCCCACATATATACTTACCAGTTCTGGAACTATAACCAAAATAATTCTGCTATTACTCTTGGAAAGAGAGAGCCAATCTATTTTTCCAATGGCTCTATTTATTATCCCAGAAATTTTCCAAATCAAAATATCTCTCCCTGGCCATCACTCACCTATATGTATTATATCTTCCATTAGAATATAAGGTCCTTGAAAACAGAGTACTCTTCATTCTTGTATTTGTATCTCCACTTTAGCACAGTGTTTGGCACATAAGTGTTAAATGCTTTTCCGTTATAGCAAAACTTTTCCACTTCTTTTGTTGACTATTGCACTCTACCTGATGCATGTTCTAAATATTTTCTTCTCTATACAAACCCCAAACCCAATTATTTACCCCTTCATTCACATGATCACAGATTTACCACTGGAAAGTACATTTAAGAACATGTAGTCTAAAACTATCATTTTATACTTAAGAAACTGAGGCCCCAGATTAATCCTAGGTAGCAAGAGGCAGAACTAGGATTTAAACCAGGTCCTCTGACTCCAAATCCAGTGCTGTTATGACTTCATGATGCTACCTCCACAAATAATTTTTCCTTCCTCCTTACTTTGAGGATTTTGAGTCTATTTGATATAAAAACATAGACTTCCTTTCCTCTATCTCTGTAGTACACCCACCACTTCCCCTCTAAGGCAGAAGTACCTCTCTTCCTTAAAAAAGCTAACCCTTCTATCTGTACTCTTAATTCCATTCCTTTCCTCTCCCTGACAGCTTTATTCTATTAAGCATTCTTTCTCATTCCTGAATCGTCAATCACTTTATCTCTATCAGACAGTATTAATTATTCTACAAACATACCTTGGTTTTCCAAATACAGAAAAAAAGCACTACTTTGATTCTGCCAACCTCTTAATCTTTTTTTCTCCCCTTGACCTCAAATCTTATAAAAACAACAATCTCTATTTATTGACAGACACCATTTCTTCACCATTGCTTCCTCCTCAAATTCTGATTATAAATTCTCATAAGCTCATAATAGCTTTCATAAGTGTCGGCATTACTTCCAGAGATGTGAATCATAACCATCCATGTCTGCCCATCTTGTGGGATTCTTACCCATATTATTCCATAAGTTTGGCAGAAAAGATTTATTCATACAGGGGTGGGGAATCAGCAGTCTCAAGTCCACATGTGGTCTCCTAGGTCCTTCAGTGCCGCCTTTTGACTGAGTTCAACTTTTATAGAACAAATCCTTTTATTAAGGAAATGTGTTTTTTGAAATTTCTATTGAGTCAAAGGGCCACAGGTGAGCACCTAAAGGGGCCACATGTGGCCTCAAGGCCATAGGTTCCCCATCCCTTTAAGTGCTTTCCTCCAGTTCTTTTGAAACAATGCAAATGCCAATGGAGCACACATTAAGTGTCCATAAGGTACCCTTGGCTTCCACCAGGTGACCAGTCGATCTTTTGAAATTGTATATTTCTATAAACTTTCTATCATTCTCCTTTGCTAAGTCTCATTTTTAACATGCTTCATGCCACTCACTCTCACCATTCACCTTTCTATTGTCCTCTTCAATTTCAGTTCTTTGAAGATTTAATTGTTCCTAATATCTCCAGAAGAATATTTTAAAAGGTGGAAATTTACTTCGAAAAGAAGCTTGATATCATTAAATAAATTGTTATTTTCCAGAAAAAACCTAGGCCACTCTCCTCTTCCTGTTCTATGCTGATAACAACTTAAGTCATATTTACAGTTTCTGTTCAAAGTAGAAATACTGGTATTTAGTGACAAGTTCTACAGGTTGTCCATTCAATTGCATGTCATATAGAGTATAGAGTATGTATAGAGTAATTTTTATCCTTTTTCCTTTTAAAATTTTTGGGATTGATTATACCAAACTCTTTTAATGATAGTTTGATATATGACTGAAATATAGAGACTATAGGGAATAAGAAAGTTAAAGAAAATAAGAAAAGAATATGAAAGAAAGAAAGGTTTTATTTTAAAAGCCACAGGACAAGTATATAAAGAAAAGGAAGAAAGTTTAAGCAAGTAGGAATGAGAAGTTTGAAGGAGTGTTTTGATCTCATCAAGATAAGGATATGAGAAACATTGTAATTATTTTTTATGATATTAACACCATAATAATGTATTTGAAACACGTAATTATTTGAAGATAGTGTATTAATATTCTATCCTTGCAGTATCATTAGAAAGTTTTATTTTAAATATTAAATGATAAATATAAAATCCTCATGAACCCTAAAAAGGAGGATGAGAATACAAGATAGTCATTTTAAATCTTTGGCAGTAGACAAGAGTAGTTGGACTTACAATGTGAAGTACTGGGAGTACCTAGCCCTTTGGAAAATTAAAATTTTGATTTTGTGATTGTAAAGGTTTATTCTAAAACTAAATTATAATGTAGTTTGGCATTAAAGCAAAATGCTGAAAGAACATGGATCAAGGATAATATGAGTTAAAAATCCAGTCTTGGTAAATTTGTTGGCTATGTCATTTTAGACAAATAATTTCATCTCTGTTTACCTCTATATACTAATCTGTAAAAGGGGATAAAAATAGCATCTACTTCCCAGGGTTGTTGGAAGAATCACAAGATTTTAAAGTGCTTAACACAAGACTTGGCATATAAGCACTATTTAAATTTATTTATATCTCTTTAATTTAATGTATTTGTTACATAATGGTTAACTCTGTGTTGAGTTTTAGATATGATTAGTATAAAATGCCAAAAGTGATAAGATGAATGATTTTCTACATCTAATTTGGAAATGTATTTGAGTGATTCGATGTTATCTGACTAGTAATAAGTTCTGTTTTATTTTTTAAATTCATATAATTGTGAATGTTACTGTGTTTCTAAATTTTCTTGTATTATAAATTCTGGGAAACCATTGTATAAGAATTACTGATAAGAGCATGATAAAACAGCGTCATTGGAAAATATGACTACTTTTGATCTGGATACTGTGAAATTATTAAGTTACTAGAGACTAATGTCAACACTAAAAACCTATCAAGTACTTAACTGGCCATGTTTAAAAAGAGAAGAAAAATAAATACTTGTTGTGTGAGGAAAAAGGAGATTTCTTTGTAAAATATCCTTATGGATCAACTTGTCAAGTTTCCTGGTACCATCTGCTTGAACAAGGCCATAAATTCTTAAAAGCCCTGTGCCAGACATTGCTAAATGTTGTGAAATTCCTAGAAAAAGAATTGGTTCTCCGAGAAACTTGAATCTCCTTATCTATTCCTTGTAAAAAGGGGTGGGGGAGGAATTTATAAGTGAGTTTCATCTAGGATTATGTGGCTATTACATATAAAAATGATGAAATCTGTTCATATACATATCTTGAAGTTACATCTTGGGCCAACAAGTTTCATATTCCAGTCATAAAGATGTTTGCCTTAAGGGGTTATTATACAATACCTTAAGAGATGGATATCTGTTAGTCTGGAGATTTACAGTACTTAATGTTTTCTTTTTCTGAATTGTGATGGAACTATCATATATTCACTATGTGGAATTCCAGTAATGTAATTATTTTCTTAATTTGTTTCTTCTTTTAAAGCAATCGGGGTTAAGTAACTTGCTCAAGGTTTCACGGCCAGTTATTTCTGGGTGTGGTACTAAGTATCTGAGCCCAGATTTGATCCCCAGGTCATCCCGACACTGGAGCTGGTGCTCTTACTTGCTGAGCCACCTGGCCGCCCCTAAGCAACTGGGGTTAAATAACTTGCTCAAGGTTACACAGCCAGGTGTTTCTGGGTGGATGCTAAGTGTCTGAGGCCAGATTCGATCCCCAGGTCATCCCGACACTGGAGCCGGTGCTCTTACTCGCTGTGCTACCTGGCCACCCCTATTTTCTTAATTTCTAATGACTGATTTTTATACCAAGATGAGTTTAAACTCAACAGAAAAAAAGGATGTTGAGTGATTTTTTTAAAGGCCTGGTAAACATTTATTGCTAACTGATTGAAACAACATGAGAGTAATAATAACTGCATACAGCCCTAAGCTATGATCAGTAAAACTTTGCTGTTTGAGGGGAGATCTCATGTAACTGTAATCTGATATTATGAGTTTTGAATTCAAATACAATTGTTTGAATGATCAAGTGAATAACCCACAATTTGAGGGAAATGCCACTAGCTGCTCAAAGGAGTCCAGCTTGAGAACGACTACAGGTGGATGTCTGTACTCAGTAAAGATTGAAGGAACAACCAAGATGGGATCTTCTTGAGAAGGATTCCCCATTCTGTTCTTTCCCTTCTGAACAGGAAAGTTTTCCACCTGGTTAATCCTGAGCTGGCAATATTACCCTGTGAATGGTGTCGAACTTTTCTAAATAATTGGCTGTTTCAAGTAGTAAATATAACTCTCACCTGAAAGCAAACAAAACTAAAGATGTTTTATTCTATTCTACTTCTGTTGAATCATTTTGTGCCCTTAGGGTTAGGCTTGGTCTGTTATAACCATTTCCCTGTTTCTTTCTTTAACAGCAAACCTCTCTAATCAGGGGCAAGTAAAGCTGTAATTTTTTTTTGTAATGTAATGAATCTTGTTGCAATACTCCAGCACCTTTGCACTGGTATATTAGGACACAAGTATGAAAGATTTTACTGTTTCCAAACTGGAATTTTTTGACAAGTACATTAGTTCTTGAGTTTGCCACCCCCTTGCTAATAGTTATGAATTCCTGTATAAGATAAGGTCTTTGAAATATCTCAAAACGATAGGGGACTCATTACACAAAGATAAAGAAGCTTGTGGGACAAGCTATATCAAACTATATGAAAGAATGAAAAATCAGAAACATCTTATGTTTGGTTATAAAGGAAAGAATTTCTGTGCAGTTAGTTTCAAGGAAAGTAGCTTATGGACAATCTTGTGTTACCTCAAAGGGAAATCCAATTTTACTGAGGTTTATTATTTAATTTGGGATTAACAGCTGTGGGTAAAGCACATCCTGAAATATAAGCAATTTACATTCAAAGAACTTGTCTGAGATATATACTGCTCTCTGTATATAATCTGAAATTCAGTATTTGGTATACATACACAGCCTAACCCAGGTCTTTTGTTTTCTATCACAAATGAAGTTAAATAATCATCTTTTATACAAGTCCATTTGTGTAGCTAATGAACCTAGAGATAAAAATATCTAATTTCAAAGATATCTCCATATTCATGTTTAAGACTAGATCCCCAAAGTATCTCTTCCTCCTAAGGGAGGAAGTTACTAGGGAATGGAAAATCTTAAGAAAGCAACAATATCAGGCAATTATATATGCTAAATGTAAATGATGTTAGTAGGATATACACATCTTGAACATGCCTTAATAATAAGTTCTAAAAAACATGTTAAGGACTTTATATATAAAATTGTACCATTTACCCTCTACACAAGCCAGTCATTTTCTGGCTTTTTTTTGTTGTTCTTTCTTTATGTTTAAAACATCTAAGAGTTCTGCCTTCTGTAGTACTTTGAAATGTTTAATTTCTAATTCTCAGTTATCCAAATTGCTTCAATACATCAACATAAATACTTGCTAATTTACATCATAGGACAGTTATAAATAATAAAACTGTTTTTCCCCTTAATGAGGCCTAAATCTTAAATAATTAAATAAATTAACTCCAATCTTAAAAAGTTAAATGATAATGGAGTCAATGACAATTTAGAAAAGCAGTATTGGGCCAAGATGGAGGAGTAAAAGCAGGAACTTGTTGAGCTTCTGCTCCAACCACTTTCAATACCTTTAACAAAACTCTATACAAATTTTAGAGGAACAGAATCCATAAAGTAAGAGAGAAACAGGTCTCCTACTAAAGGCATAGCATGGCAGGGCAACAGGAAGGGTCTATTGCACTGAGCTGGGAGTGAAGCACAGCCCCGCACAAGCCACTCTGGCCCAAACCCACCAGAGAAAACTTGAGGAAAGTGAATAATTGGCAGTTGAAGCAGTTTTCAGACTTCTCAACCCATAAACGCCAAAGAGAAAATAAAAAGTCAGTAGGGAACTCTGCTAGAACTGGGTAAGAGAAGAGTGTGCTCCAGCCCCGCTCCATTCTGGAAGGAGAGTTCTACTGGCAAAGAGCTCAAAAGTCAAGTGATTGGCTGGCAAGAAGAAAAAACAGAGGATGCACAATCAGACTATAGAATCTTTTTTGGGGAGACAAAAAGGATCAAAACATAGAAGCAGAAGACAATAAAGTCAAAACTCCTGCATCAAAAGCATCCAAGAAAAATATGAAATGATTACAGGCCATAGAGGAGCTCAAGAAAGATTTTGGAAATCAAGTAAGAGAAGTGGAAGAAAAATTGGGAAGAGAAATGAATTTGATGCAAGAAAGTCATGAAAAAACAAGTCAATAGCCTTACTGAAGAAAATAACACCTTAAAAAATAGACTAACTCAAATGGCAAAAGTGATCCAAAAAGCCAACGAGGAGAAGAATGCCTTAAAAAGCCGAATTTGCCATATGGAAAAAGAATTTCAAAAGCTCACTGAAGATAATAATTCCTTCAGAATTAGACTGGAGCAAATGGATGCTTTATGAGAACTGAAGATACTATAAAACAGATCCAAACAAATGAAAAAATATAAGGCAATGTGACATATCTCATTGGAAAAACCACTGAACTGGAAAATAAATCCAGGAGAGATAATTTAAAAATTATTGGACTACCTGAAATCCATGATCAAAAAAAGAGCCTAGACACCATCTTTCAAGAAATTATCAAGGAAAATTGCCCTGATATTCTAGAACCAGAGGGCAAAGTAGAAATTGAAAGAATTCACTGATCGTCTCTTGAAAAAGATCCTAAAAGGAAAACTCCTAGGAATAATATAGCCAAAATCCAGAGTTCCCAGGTCAAGGAGAAAATATTACAAGCTGTCAGGAAGAAACAATTTTGAGTATTGTGGAAACACAATCAGGATAACACAAGCTCTTACAGCTTCTACATTAAAGAATCAAAGGACTTGGAATATGATATTCTAGAGGTCAAAGGAGGTAGGATTAAAACCAAGAATCACCTACCCAGCAAAACTGAATATAATATTTCAGGGGAAAATATGGATATTCAATTAAATAGAGGACTTTCAAGCATTCTTGATGAAAAGAACAGAGTTGAATAGAAAATCTCACTTTCAAATACAAGAAGCAAGAGAAACATGAAAGAAAAGCATCCTTAACCTTAGGATTACTTTGGCAAATATTAAATATTTAACCAGAAAAATTCATTTTTACAAGTCAGATTCTCACAGATTCTTTGTAATAGTCTTCCTTCTACCTGTTGTTGATAGTGTCTATATCAGGTAGCAGGTTTAGATAAAGATAAAAAGAGTAAGGGGTTTGTTAAAACTTAAATTCTCTGAGGTTTCAAGTTAATTGTGGGTTCCTAATTTGATATTCTTCTTATAGCTGTCTTGGTAATAGGATTAGAACCATAAGATTTGAGGTGGTTTTTCCCCACATGAACAAGTTATTGGAAAAGCAAAATTTAAGAATTTGTATTAAACTGTATCCAGTCTTGTCATTGGTAGATTTTAGCAGAATTACCTAGGAATCTCTGCAAGTGACTTGGAACCAGAGATGCAAATCAACTGAAGAGACGCCCCATTCAGAACCGCCCTAAGGATGAAGTCTATTCCAGATTATCCAAGAAAATGTTTTCCAAGAACTAGATGACTACATGGGACTCCTGGAATTCAAGATGAAGTCTTGCTAATTAAATGGACATTAGGAGTGAGAACTGATGTTATTTTGTATGAATGATAATTATTGTATTATTTTGGCTTTTTGTTTCACAGTATCTGTTTACTGAGTTTTCCTGCTTACCTTGATAGCATATAAATTTCCCCTCAAAAATCAGAGCATGGTTTTAGATATTCTTACTGAAGCTCCAGGAAGCGCTTCTGCTACAATACTAAAACTTCTTGTTCTTCCAACTACAGAAATTGTGACAAGCATATATGATATCCAACAAGTTTCAGTAGAAATACAAATTCTACCCTCAGGTGACCGTTGGTGAAATCCTTGCTTCCAGTTCACCTGGCTATAGGGAAACAGCCTATTAGCCACCCTTGGTAAATGGTTAATTATTTCCCTCTGTCTCTTTACTCTTTTTAGACTTTGTATTAGTTGCTGTTTTAACTGTTTTGAACTTGCACCAGAACAAAAAAAAAAAAACCTTATATTAGTGTGCACTAGACAAATCTCCCATTGATCAAGAGGGAACTGAGAAAATCAAATACTGATTTTATATTTTATATTTTATTCCATTTTATATTTGAATCTATTCTTTTACTGTCTAAGACCTGTTTCTTTGCCTCTGAGTTAAGTTTAGAAGTTTAGTTGTCTTCTGAGTCAAGACTAAAAGTTCAGTTTCCTTATAAATCATTTTAATTGAAAGAAAACTGTTATCTATATACCCCTAGATGCCCTTGTACAGCTGGAAGAAATATGTTATCTATATACCACTAATTCCTCTTGCAGGTAAACTAAATCAATTTCCTTGTTGGAAGGAGGGGTTCTTGCTAGACTGCATTCCCAGTTTCCAGCCAATTATATTTTTACCCCACACCTCTGGTACTTGTGACTTTGTGACCAATCAGATTGTTTTTGATCTATAATGCTTCCTGTTCTTTGTTCACTTGTACTCCCTAAAACTACCTTATGGCTTTTTGGTTGGCTGTTGCTAATTGATAGATTTGCCAATAAATGAACATGCTTGGAACTTTGTGCCTCAGCTGGTCATTTCAATATTTGGAGAAGGAAACAAAATCAGGAGAAGAATGACAAGCAGAATAATGCTTCAATGAAGTTTATATCTTCCTTAGTATGCTAGAACTAAAGTGGCCTAATAAAAAAAATCAACCATTACGGGAGGCTAGGTGGCACAGTGAATAGAGCACCGGCCCTGGAGTCAGGAGGACCTGAGTTCAAATACGGCCTCAGACACTTAATACAAAAAAAAAAAAAACTAGCTATGTGACCTTGGGCAAGTCACTTAACCCCAATTGCCCTCCAAAAAAATGCAAAAAAAAAATTTTTAATCAACCATTTTCCTCTCTCTTCCCCCTAATTCAAACCCCATAAATGGGAAATGATACCACTTCCAAGGGCCTGTAACTACTTCCTCCAAGAGTAGCCCATTCAAAAAAAGATTCAAATCCTGATGAGTACCCTGACATTAAAGCCTCAAGCATGTGGGGGTTTAGAGAAATCAAAACACTGCAGCAATATCCTGATCACATAAAGGAAAATGAAACTGAAACAGTGATTAAATTACTTATAAATATAAGAGTCAAACAGAGTCTGAACAAAATAAGCTTGAACCACTCAAAATTAGCTAACTCGGGAACCATATCATTATTGCTATTTTCTACTGGTGCCCAGGTCATTTTTCTTCCAGTCTCAAGAAACTAAGAACCTGGTTCACAGTTGTTTTTTTTCTACACCCTAATTCATGTCCTCATTTACTTGGGTACTTCAATAGACATGTTGAAGGGGGAGAGTGAGAAGTGGAAAACGAAGGAAGCAATATTTATCAAGCACCTATAGGCATTGTATAGTTTTGGGGTTTTTTTTGGACAGGGGAGGGCAAGTAGGGTTAAGCAACTTGCCCAAGGGCACACAGCCAGTTAAGTGTCAAGTGTCTGAGGCAAGGTTTGAACTCAGGTCTTCCTGACTTCAGGGTCAGTACTCTATTCACTGTGCCACCTAGCTATTCACCTATTCACTGTGACACCAAATAGCTGTCCCTATTTTTTAAAGAGAAACATGGTGCATAATATTAAAGCTCAGCACACTCCAGCAAGGGACTTGGGGCTGGAGTCAAAGCAGATGGATGGAGGCAGGTAAATCTCCATAGAGCCTCAAATGGCAAAAAGCATGAGGAAGGCTACCATCAAACAGAAGAGCCCCATAGCTCCAGACAGGTCAAAGTCTAGGATGGCATAGGAGAAGAGTTGCTGCTTGAGGGACGGGTTCCTGGCATAACCAATGATTAAACTGCCAAACACTGTCCTGAAACCTGCCCCTGAGTCAGCCAGACCAACCATGGCAGCTCCAGCCCCAATGAACTTGGCAGCTGTGTTGATGTCCCGGAAATAGCACTGGTCTGGAACTCTTGACCAGGGTAGCTGGAGTGGGATATTACTAGAACTGTTCAAAATGGATCTCTGACCTATTCAGGATAGATATAGATACAGGTCTGACCAGCCCCCTGGTACAGCAGCAGATCAGGGTTAGAGAAATAAGGAGAACCCCCATGGTTCTGTATTCTGCTCTATATGCTGTACCCTCACTCCTGCTGCCCTGCTCCCCAAGGCAGGGAGCTTTACCAACATTCTCTTCTTATATCCTCATGATAATCCTGTGAGATAAGTGCTTCTTTTATTCCTATTTTAAATTTGATAAACCTGAAGCAGATAGAAGTTAAGGAACTTTTTCAGGATCACAGAATTAGTAAGTGCCTGAGGCCAGATTTTAACTCAGGTCTTCCTGACTCCAAACCCAGAACTTTATCTATGCATAAAACTCCTTTTCTCCCTTCATTTGTATCTTCGATCTATCTCAGTCTCTCATCCTTTATTCCATGTTGCTTACTGACCTTCCTGATTCAGAATTTAGATTCTTCTGACTAAAGTCTTGTATCCTTCCATTCTTCCCTCTATTTTATTCCTCCTAAAACTATTCTTCATCTTCATCAGTCACTCTAGCCCTCCCTGCTCTTCCAATTCACCAGCACCATCACCTTGGCTTCACTTTCTTTCCTTTTAAACCTTAATCCTAGAGTTAATCAGTTCAGCTTTATATTACTATCTACTCTGGAATCCTTTGTTCCTTCTATCATTCCTTGTCCCTTGCCAAACCCCAAACATGGGCAACTTTCACCATGTGTGTTCTCCAATCTTACTCAAACTGATGCTGAGTAACACTGAATTAACAAGTTAAACTACTGTGCCAACTAGATCAACCACAAATTTATGTTATCTAATCACAACTGTGCCAATATTGGTGCATGAGAATCAATTCATTCTTTCCCGATTATCACATTTCCTACAGGAGCTGTTCCAAACCTTTTTTTCCTCAGATCTTTAGTTAACCTACATTACTCTATTTTTTTTTTCTCATATATCTCCACTCTTGTTTAAATGACAAAATTGTGGCTATTCATTGTGATCTCCCTTTTTGCCCCAATTATACATCTTAAAAATTATCTCCCATTCACTCTTTCATTGATGTAGTCTCAAAGAGATTATGTGTGGTCTCATGGATACAGCCAACCTCTCTTTTTTGCCATTGATTCCATCCCCTCCATTTCCCCTATAATACTGGCCACTTTACAATAATCCTTCCTCTCTGATCATCATCAATATTCCCTTATAATTACTTGTAAGCAGGTCTTAATACCCACTGCCAATAATACCCACCTGTCCTTGCCATCTCTTCAAAGTCTTTATGTCATCTCCACTTCTATCTCATCTCCCTACCTACACTTGTTTTGCTTTGGTTTTTTTGCTATTTTTTTTGGAGGGAGAAGGCAGGGTAACTGGGGTTAAGAGACTTGCCCACAGTCACATGGCTAGTTAGTGTTAAGTGTCTGAAGCCACATTTGAACTCAGGTCCTCCTGACTTCAGGGCCAGTGCTCTATTCACCTACCCACCCTTCCTGTCTATACTTGTTGCTTTGACTTCATTCAACCTCACTTACTTCAGAAACCACTAAAAGAAGGCTGACCACTCCATTTGTCTAGAACTACTCTCTCCAATTTTACTAAGAATATTAACTGCCAGATTCAAATAAAAATTATTTTCTCAGTTCTCATCCCACTCGAACACTCTACTACTCCCAGACTGCCTGGGAGCAGGAATGGGAGAGGAAAGGAGGACTTGAGTCAAAGAGAAATAAGAAGGAAATTGTAAGTATAAGTAACAGACAGAATTGGACAAGTGGAGTAAATCAATAGTTGATCAACAATTAGAATGGAAGAAGTCAAGAACTAGATCATAAGCTGAATTTAGGGAGGCAATTTTTGAGGAAATTAAAAACAATCTGGAAGAACAAAGTTCTAATGCCTGAACACTTGTCCAGGATCTACTTCCTACCTGTAAAGGAGAGAAGGATCAAGAACAAACAAGCAGGATATACAAGGTTTAAAGAAGATCAAGAAGGATCAGGAAGAAGTAACTACAGAAGTAAACCAAAAAGAATAAAGAAAAGTTCCCCAAAAAGAAAGAAAAAGGCAAGAAATAAATAAATGGAATAATTAGAGCATATATCAAACAGAGTGGTCTAATGGATGGAGTAAATTCATGAAACAGAAAGTCTAGGAAAGGGGGAAAGAGGAACCTGTGTTCATGGAGTTATTAAGACAGGAAAGAAAACTGAAGGAGGCTGCCAGGTTATTGTTGTTGTTGCTATTGTTGAATCATTCAGTCTTGTCCAACTCTTCATGACTCCAAGGATCATACTGTCCATGGGGTTTTCTTGGCAAAGATACTAGAGTGGTTTGCCACTTCCTTCTCCAGTGAATTAGTCAAATAGGTTAAGTGACTTACCCAGTGTGACACAGCTAGCTCAGTGGAAACTGCCTGGAGTAAAGAAGGGTCAAGTTCAAATTTTACCTCAGACACTTAATATCTGTATCCCTGAACAAATCACTTTTAACTTTTGTCTGCCTCTGTTTCCTCAATTGCAAAAAAAAAAAAAAAAAGGATAACAACTACCTTTCAACATTGTTGTTAGGATCAAAATGAAGTAACATTCATAAACACAGTGTCTGGTACAAAGTCGTTGCTTAATAAATGCTTCTGTCTTTCTTTTCCCTCCCCAAAGGAGGAAATGAAGAGACTCAAGTATTTATTCTCATTATTCAAAACTATTAGGGAGAATTAGTGAGGCTGCAATGACAAAAATAAATGGGATCTCACGTGGGAAAGGAAAGATTTGACCCTTGTCAGGAAACTAGAGAATTGAAAAGTAGAAATAGAGCACAGTAAACATTTGATGAGGTCCTAAACTAGGGTGATGGCCACGTATGTGAAAAGAAATGGATGAATGGAGAAAGAATGAAGAAGACCTGGCAACAAACTGTAATATGGGGAGGAGGACATAAAGAGTCAAAAATTACTCCAAGGTTATGATTCTGGATGGCTGGTAGGGTGGTAATGTCTCAAGAAATGAGGGTCAGGGAAATGGAGTCAAAAATGGCAGAGTAAAGGCAGGGACTCAGTTTAGCTCTACTAAATTTTCCTCCAACCAACTTTAAAATGACACTTCAAAACAAATTCTGGAGCATCAGAACCAGCAAAAGGATGGGGTGAAACAATTTTCCATCCCAAGACAATCTAGAAGTTCAGTAGGAAAGGTCTGTCGTCTCAGACAGACATGGATGAGAGTAGAGCACAGCCCGATGCAGGCTGCACCAAAACAAACCAGCAGCAGACCTTGGGGGTTACTGTTTTGGCAGTGGCAGCTCCCAAAGCTCTCAGCCCACAGACAGTAAGGGGGTTGAACAACCGATCTGAAGATTACAGGGCGCCCTTTGCTGGCTTTGGGTGCCGGACTTAGTTGCATTGCCCATATGTAGTTCCAGATCACAGTTCCAAAGGAGCTGGGTCCCTGGTCACAGTTGAAGGATAGAAAAGTGTGCTTGTGGTCACTCACACACCAGACCACCAGGCAAAAGAACAGTGAACATGCCTCTCCTTAGATCATACCACCCTAGAAGAACTGAAAACTTATAGACCCCAAGAACCAGCTCTGAAAACAGCACAAAAAACATAAAGCTTGACAGAGTGCCTCTCCACGCTAAAAGCAGTGTCCAACTTTAACATAAAGTTCAAAGTCAAGAAATAGCCTGGAAACATGAACAAAAAGCAACAAATAACCTGAGCACAGAAGTTACTATGGTGACAGAAAAGATAAAAACACAAACTGAGAGGTTCACTAACATGTCTGCTGTCTCAGCTAATAACTAGCTGAGTCAGGATCTACATACACCCATAAATCAAGACTGAAAATCCAATGCACTTATCTGCTAGGTGACACTGTCTCCAAAGTGTAATATTTCTGTATACCTTAGAAGGAAAGATTTGATAAGAGAGCCAACATGTTTTTAGTAGTAAGACTTTACTAGTTAGAAGGTTATCATTCTATATCTCTGTTCATCATGGATTTAATAGTAAACTCTTCCTCCAGTTGAAAAAATGAGCATAATCTTTCTTTGGATTAATTCATTTAAAATTGAGATACAATTTGGAAATGGAAAATGGCAAAAAAAAAAAAATCCCCGTCTATAACTAAACAAGAAGAGGAGAATGTGTTTCCTACAAAACTAATCTTTTAATTGTTTCACATAAATATGAGACAATTAAAAGATTAGTTTTGTAGGAAACACATTGCAACACAAGCAACAGAACAATTAGAATTATTCCCCCATTTTTCTGAAAATTCTGGGTTTAAGATATACAAGAACTACTTCTCCAGACTAAATGACATCCCTCATGGTTCAGTTCAAATTGTACCCCTTCCATTCAGGTCTCCCTAACTACTTCAGTCCACATAGATCTCTCTGAATAAACTGTGAAGGACACAAGGGAACGAACAACAACCTCTCAGTGGGAAGAGGGATATGGACAACAAAATACTCTGGTATAAAGGAAAATGCTGAGGTAGGAAGGAAAAAATCTCTGAACCATTCGAGTATGCCTCTTGAGAACCAGCCCTGTGTTACTGCTGTTTTCCTACCACCACAAAAACACTTGTTCTATTCTACAATCTTTCTGCTTAACCCCCCATTTAAGATTCATGGTGAGAAAAAACAAGGTTTTTTAATTCCACTCCTGCTCTTTCCCTGGCTATTCCTCCTACAATGGTCAGGCAGGGCAAGACTATGTGTTTCTGTATCATTGCTCAACTGTACTTGAGTTTAACTGCAGAACACAGGTTTCATTTTCTCTTTCAAAGCATTCTTTTGCTGAAGGAATTGTAAGCACGTGAGGTCAGGGACTATATTTTATACTCCTACTGTACTTGCCCACAATACATAACAAGGCACTCAGTAAGTAATAGTTGAATTTAACTGAAAAGAAAATAGCTTGTCCTATTGCAGAATTCCCTCCATTGGAAGGAATTTACCCTATTTCCAGTTTTGTTCTTCTCACATCTCTCTTTTCCTCCCCTCATAGGCTTTATTTATTTTTTTAATTAGTCCCTCTGCCACCCCCCCCCCCAATAAAATAATTCAGAGGCAACTTCGCCTTTTTATCCCTTCATTACCAGGTCCACACTCAGGCAATGTGCCAGTAAAAGACAAATGCAACTTACAATCTGAAAGCAAAGAACAATTAAACAGATAATGAATTGTGTATAAATTTACACTAATCTACACAAAAGTAACCATTCACTTAATAAACCTTTTTATCATTATTATAGTCCCTCATAAATGGAAGTACTCATTGAACCCAGAGTAAAGTCTAAAACTTTAGGGACATTCCAACATATTGTAGAGAAATGAAAATACATTTAAATGTACCACATTAGAGTAAAAAGTTTTTACTAAAGTATAACTTACCTTTTAGGAGAAAAAGTAGATTTAAGCAAAATGCATCCATTCTACCCTGATTCTAATATGTGACGTTTGATATTTGGTTATAATGCAGGGATTATATTTTTCAAAGGATATATATATATATATACATATATACACACACACACATACACACACTTATGATTAAAATACCTTTTTGGTTCTTTTTTTTAAATTTTTGAACTAGAAAATTTTTAAACATTTCAATGAAACATGACTGGCAAATTTAAATTCAGACTGGTTTGACACAGCACTAAATGGTGACGGCATTATTTGATCTGAGTAGTCAAGTAAGCATTTTTTTAAAAAAGAAAGAAAGCCAGTGTCAATAATTCAGTAGATTAGGAGCTGACTCCCTTGTGTGTAAGGAGAATTGTTTCTGTTATTTTTTTTTAACGTTTTTAAATCTGTGCTTTGCCATTTGTGGAAGTTCCTCCTCTTTCAGCAGACGCACAGACAGCTGACCTGCTAAGGTAAACATATTTCTTTGCTGACTCCAGTCTATTTATTCCAGTAAGGTCAGCCTGTACTATCACCAGTTGACTATCTAAATTTTCATGTCACTAAATTACAAGGACATGGCCACATGTGAAAGTGGATATAACCACAAAAGGCACTAACCAGCCTTAAAAATCAAACACTTTGGAGTTCCTCCAGACACCTCAATGGCCATCAAGTAGAGGGATGTTTTATTTTATTTGTTTGGTTTCCCCCAAGCCTTTCCTTAAGACTTCTACAAGGATAACATTACATCTGAAAAGGCAAAGTGTTTCCTAGAGTTTCTTTCATGCTTTCTCTGGGAAGAATGTAAAAAGAGCAAGCTATATTCTGGCTCCACTCATTTTCCAATCTCGGTCACAGATATATAGGCTCAAATTCACATAATCACTTTTTGTCACTTAGCTACCCTAATCTCTATATCATTTCAGTCTTCCATTCTTTACAAAACTCATGTGTCATACCACAGTGAAACTAATTGCCTAGCTCAGGGGTGGGGAACCTATGTCCTTGAGGCCACAGGTGGCCCTCTAGGTCTTCAAGTGCCACCCTTTGACTGACTCCAAACTTCACAGAATAAATCCCTTTAATAAAAGAATTTGTTCGCTAAAACTTGGACTCAGTCAAAAGGCCTCACCCAAGGACCCAGAAGGCCACAGGTTCCCCCTAGATGGTGAAAACTGTCTTTAAAAATCAGCAAATTTATGAGTTGTTCTTTGTTACTTTTCTTAACTACAGTTAAAACCATACAAGTTTTGCCTTGATTTCAGGTCATTAAAAATTAAATCCATACGCCAGTAATTAATCCAATTATATTTTCATTCCACAAGTATGTGTTAATTTCACAAATCTTACATTTCATACCAGGAAATAAGATCCTGTTAAAACAACACACCTGAACATTGTAGAACGCTTAAACAAGCTGCTAATCTTTGAAACTGACATATAAAAGCAGTCAGATGTAGCTTTTGTGTCCGTGGGTTCTGCTTAATGTTTTTTCTTTGTTCTTTGGGGGGGCAGTGATTGTGGTGTAAAACAAACAAAAACGGTACAAAATTATTTTTTAAAAGAGGTGACAGGAAGCTTTTCAAATTTTCTAGGTATTCTTTCCCGAAGTCCAACGGTCCAAAAGTACAAAATATCATATATCTAAACTGTGGCCAATTTTGTCCACCATAGTTTGGGAAATACACTGATAAAATAGGATGGCAAAAAGAGGGTGATCAGGATGATTTAAGCTTCTGGAAATCATAGCATAAGAGGAATAGTAGAAGGAACTAACTGGATATATTCAACCTGAAGAAAAAAAAAGTAATATGATCATCTTAGTCAAAGTCTTAAAAAAAAGCTTTTATGCCAGCGAAGGTGGAGACACGTTCAGTGTAGACATTAAAGGGAAGCAGAATTTTACTGTTAGAAGTTTATAATGATAATAGCAGTCCAATTAATGGCTGCCTGCATGAGGTAGCAAACTCATCACTGGAGGTATGTGAGCAGAAATTTAATGAGAATCCATCAATAACTTAAAAGAAATTCTTGCATTGTGTAGGATGAACTAGTATGTCTTTTAAGTCTGTTTCAGTATGTGACTATGCATATTTGTTACAAATTTTTTTTTCTTTTTTCCCTCCAGGAAAATGAAGTGGGAGAGAAGTGAAAAAAAAATTAATTTAAAAGTCTCAAGTAAATACTTAGGTTTATTGGAAAAGTACTACCTTGAGGACTCATAGGATTCATCCTTTCTTACGCAAGTGGCCAACTTCAATCTGGAAGCAGGGCAAAAGGACTAAAAAAATAGAGAAACTCATGAAAAAAAATTTCATAATCTGAAGCCTGTACAAAGGTCTCTGTTGCTTAGTAAGGGTATGGCTCCAGGTATATGAGGAAACTGGTGACAGCTAGCCTAAGTGAAGGGGTCAATGTCTGCAGGTAAAGTCACTTTCTGTATTCAGCATCAATGTTAAATGTGAATAAAATTAAAATGTCCACTGATGCTGTAAAGGTCATGAAAATCACAATTCTTATGACTGCCTAGAAGACCAAACCCTCATTGCTTAGCTACCAGTCCCCAGTATGTATTGCACCTATTCAGTAGAATGTTTACTTCCTGAGGGTAGGAAGTCTCACTCTTGTCTCTAATATGCTAAGCACCCAGCACAATACCTAGCACATAAAATGTGCTTAGTAAATGCTTGTGGATTGATAAGGCTGAGGCTCCTGACATACTCTTTTCCATTGCTTCTTTATGTTAGGAATAAAATTTCTAGAGGAAAAAGAGATTTCCGAGGTAGATGAGGCAGGCTCATTTATTTTGCATTCCTGCAAGAAGCATGTGTGCTGCTAAGAATGACACATACCTACAGAAGCGAGAGCAAGCAGTCACATCCTTCTCCCAAAACACAAGGTCCTGCCCTCATTTCCTCATTGGCTGTGTACTCTGAACTGAATAATCTCCCCGATACACCCATTTCATGTTTCCCCTTGATATGTTCCCCTCCCTCCACGTGGCATGTATATTAAAATGAGCTTTAGCTGGGGAGAAGTTAATATTCATATAGCTATTAAGCATGTGTACTCCAAGCAGGGTTGTGACCCCTGCCCTATATTCTACATTCTTGACCACAATGCCTATCTTAGCTGGCTTCTTCTGGTTTGTATAGATATATCTTGTTGCTGGCTGACTTCAGCTAAATTAACATCTCCCTTCCAGTTCTATGTGGGAACCACACTCCCTCTATCTTATCATATCTCTGTGGAAATATAATTTTTACATCTTACATTTAAAACTCAGTATTTAATGTAGTTGGGGCAGACAAGTGGCATAATGGATAAAGTACTAAGTCTGAAGTCAGGAAGACTCATCTTCCTGAGTTCAAATCTGGCCTCAGACACTCATTAGCTGTGTGACCCTGGGCAAGTAATTCAATTCTGTTTGATTCAGTTCCACATCACTAAGATGAGCTAGAGAGAGAAATGGCAAGCTAATCCAATATCCTTACTTAGATAACCCCAAATGAGATCACAAGAAGTTGGAAATGAATGAAACAAATGAATACCACTAACAACAATTCAACGCTGTTTATCTGGATGATTAAAACAGCATAACATAAGGAAAGAAGCAAGATGTAGACAGCAGCAACCAGAACAGTCACCTGAGATTTAGTAGGAGAGAGTGAATAAAGTAAGTCCTAGAGTCTTTGATTCAAAATCTCAACTCAGATACTGTCTAGCTGGGACGAGGAAAGTCTCCTTACTCATTTGGCCTCAGTTCATCCTTTAAAAATTAAGAAGCATGAACCCAACCACTAAGGTTCCTCCCAGTTCTAAGGCAATGATTATTTGATCCTCTGACATTGAATAGTTGGATAATTATAAGATCCTATCACCCCATATTCTTAGCCACCTTTGAACCTGGGCTTAGGCAAATCACTAGAGTTCTCTAGGCCTCCTTTTTCTTATCTACAAGAGAAGAAAGTTAGAAGAGATGTTTTCTAAATTCCATTTTAGTGTACTATGGTTTTCCTATGACAAGCCTATGTTTTTCTATGATGACTAACGGTACAAAGTCTGAGGTAGTATTTTAGGGGAGAAAGAAAAATATAAACGAGCAAATAATGAACCTCTGTGTCTACTGTTTTCAAAGAAGCTCAGATCAAAGGGAAGATGCATACAGGTTAAAATATAGCACTGATGACAATCAGCAGGGATGTGAAAATGGAATAGTTAACTGTCTGCTACAAGCACACAAAAGAAAGAACATTGTGAAAAGACACAAGGATCCAGAGAGAGACAATTATACACTTATGCACTCATTTTCTTTACTCTCCTACTTCTATTCTCCATCTGTCCCTCCCTCTCTTTCTCTTCTTTCTGCATTTCTAGTCTTGTTCCGATTCAGATTCCATCACTGTCACTGATGGGTTCCTAATTCTCCATTACTCTAATCATTCAAATCCTGCCAAACTTGTAGCTTTAAACTATCTAAACAGCTCTATGATTTGTTTCTTCACAATTCAGTTCAAATTATGTTGTATTGTTATTTAATCGTGTCCTACTCTTTGTGACCCTATTTGGGGTTTTCTTAACAAAGATAATGCAGTGTTTTGACATTTCCCTCTCCCACTCATTTTACAGATAAAAAACTGAGGCAAATAGGGTTAATTGACTTGCCCACAGTCACACAGCTAGTAAGAGTCTGAGGCCACATTTAAACTAAGGAAGAGTGTTCCTGACTCCAGGCCTGGCACTCTGTTCACTATACCACCTATATGTTGAAACCCTAAAGTATGGCTTCAATTTAAGCTTTGAACACCAAGTTGCCAGGGAAGCTATCAAAGAGGTTCTTTATGTAGTTACTTAGAGTAAATTTAAAGAAGCAATTGGGCATGGTAAATAAAAAATCTGCCTGACAGACAGGAAGACCTGGGTTCAGGTAACATCTCTGGTCCATCCTAGTTCTGTCACACTAGGCAAGTCACATCATCTTTCTAATGTTTCAGGTAACTCTTAAAAACTTACAGCTATATCAAACTATTTTTTACTTTATTTTTCTCACGGTTTTTTTTGGGGGGGTGGCAGGGTTGTTTTTTCTTTCACAAGATGACTAATATGGAAATATGCTTTGAATGACTGTACATGAATAATCTATATCAAATTTTTTACCATCTCAGGGAAGGGAGAGGCAAGGGAGGGAGGGAGAGAATTTGGAAGTCAAAATTTTGAAATGAATATTGAAAATTGTTTATAGTACAATTGAGAAAAATAAAATGTTATTAAAAAGGAATAAAAAGACTTACAGCTAAAAACTACAGAAGAGTTGCAAGCGATGGGTACTAGCATCATTACCCAACCATTGGTGAGGAACTATCAATCACTCCCCCAAAGCAATACCCAACCATAAAGTTATTTATTCCACACATTATATTCTGAAATATACTCTCTTTACTGGAGAGGAAGGGGGCTGTGGGGAGGAAATGGAGGTAAAAGAAAAATGCAAACCATATTATTGATCTCTATATTGACTAAAAAGGCCACTTGCTTCTCAATATTTTAGTTCTCAAGGTAGCTGAGAGAAAAGCTTTATCAGTACAAAGCGTGCATACAGGATATTCCCTATTAATGAAATCACATATCTAGACCATACATACAGAGATATACAAAAACGTAAAGGCCATTTGCAGCCTGATCTCAACAGTTTCATATAATGTCACATATATTGGCAATGGAGAAGGGCTATATTTGGGACTGTAGTTTGAGAGCTGAGGTATATTCTCATAATATTTAAGACCATGTTTATTTTCTTGGATTTCTATATAGTTTAGACTAGTGTTCTACATTAGTACCTAAATGGATCCATAGTATCACTTATGTTAACAATTATCCTGCCAATAGTGAGCATTGCAATCTATTCAATTCTAAACAGAGAGGGTGCTAAATAAATGTCACTTATAAAAACCTAAACTCAACAAAGGGAGCAAAACCAGGGGGACAATATATGAGAGCAATAATTTCCATAAAAAAGAATAGTAATGAAATTTTAACACTGAATAATTTTAATGACTCATCTCAGAGAAGAGATGATCAAATTCACCTTTCTCCATTTGGTAAAGAGGTGGGGACTTTAGGTGCAGGATGTCCCCATCACTAGTCATATGTGATAACTGGGTCAGTTGATTTGCTTAACTCTTTTTTCTTAATGAGAGGGCCCAGTAGGGGAATTCTGGGTCTGCAAAGGACTGTGATGTAAAAACAAAACAATAGCAGTAAGAATACCTAATATAAGGGGGTGGAGTCACAGAAGCAGGATCTCCCCTGGGCTCCGCCTTCCACCTTCCCCAATCCATGTAAAAGGGAATCTAAACAAACTTTGAAGCTGCAGAACCCACAAAATGACACAGAGAAGTTAACCTCCCGCTGAGGACAGCCCCACAAGCTGGCAGGAATAAGCTAGTGCAGCACTCTGGGAGCTGAGTCCAGCCCCACTCTAAGGCTTTAGCCCCAGGGCGGGCCTGACCAGCCCTCAGCCAGAGGGACTCCAGATCAGAAACAGCTGTAGCCATTTCTAGATTTATCAACACATAGATGCAAAGGACAAAGAGAAGTCAGTGCAGTCTGGACTTTGGGACCCAATAAGTGGGAGTGCATGGCTTTTGCCCCCAGGGTAAGAAGCCTCTGAGACTCGGAACAGCCAGCCAGTGCCACATGGCAGCATCAGCTCCTGTCCTGCAGAGTGAAGGGGGAGCAAGCACCAGTCTGAGGGGTAATGGCTCTTGCTTTAACCTGCTTGGGTCTGGATTGCAGTCTAGGGTGGAGGTCCTGGGGTATGTGTCCAGCTTGCCAGAGCGTGTGAAGACCTCAGAGAGAGCACACATCTAATACCTCCGGCAGCTGAGAAAACCCCAGCAATTGGGACAAAAGCTCCCCTGTCTGGCGCCAGAGTCCTACTGTGGCAAAAAGCCCAGGGGTCAAATGACTGAGGGGTGACATGATCAGGCAAAGGAAACAAAGCAGACAGAAGATTCCAACATTAGACTCCTATTTTGAGGACAAAAAGGAGCAAAGCATGGAACAGGAGGAAGACAGTGAAGTCAGAACTCCTGCACCAAAAGCTTCAAAGGAAAATACGAGCTGGTTACAGGCCATAGAGGACCTTAAGAAGCAGATAAGAGAAGTGGAGGAAAAATTGGGAAGAGAAATGAGAACGATGCAAGAAAATTACAAAATGAGAGTCAACAGCCTGACTGAGGAAAATAACACCTTAAAAAACAGACTAACTCAAATAGCAAAAGAGCCTCAAAAAGTTGATGAGGAGAAGAATGTCTTAAAAAGCCAAATTTGCCAAATGTTAAAAGAATCTCAAAAGATCAATGAGGAAAATCATTCCCTCAGATTTAGAATGGAGCAAAGGGAAGCTAGTGACTTTATGAGAAATCAAGATGCTGTTAAACAGATCCAAACAAATGAAAGAAGAGAAGGCAATGTGAAATATCTCATGGGAAAAACCACTGACCTGGAAAATAGATGCAGGAGAGAGAATTTTAAAATTATTGGACTACCTGAAAGCCATGATCAAAGTAAGAACCTGGAAATCATCCTCCAGGAAGTTCTCAAAGAAAACTGCCCTGATGTTTTAGAACCAGAGGGCAAAATAGAGGTTGAAAGAATCCACTGATCACCTCCTGAAAAAGATCCCAAAAAGAAAACTCCTAGGAATATTATAGCCAATTTCCGGAATTCCCAGATTAAGGACAGAATATTACAAGCAGCCAGGAAGAAACAATTTGAATATTGTAGAAACACAATCAGGATAACCCAGGATCTGGCAGCTTCTACACTGAGGGACCGAAGGGCTTGGAATATGATATTCCAGAGGGCAAAGGAGCTGGGATTAAAACCAAGAGTCACCTACCCAGCAAAAGTGAGTATCATGTTTCAGCGGAAAATATGGTCATTCAGTGGAATACATGACTTTCAAGTATTCTTGCTGAAAAAACCAGAGTTGAATAGAAAATTTGACATTCAGATACAAGAAGCAAGAGAAGCATGAGAAAACAGGGAAAAGAAATCATAAGGAACTTATCAAAGTTGAACTATTAACATTCCTACATGGAAAAACGATAATTATAACTGATAAAACTTTTCTCAGTAGTTGAAGGAAATAGAAATATATATGTGTGTGTGTGTGTGTGTGTGTGTGTGTGTCTATATATGAGGGTATGTGGGCATATGAATACATATGTGAATGTGTGTATATATGTTTACAGGTATACAGAGATAGAGGGCACAGGACCAATTTAACAGGAAGGGATGATACTTAAAAGGTGAAATGAAGAGGTGAGAGAGGAATATAATGAGAGGAGATGGGGAGAGACAGAATGGGGTAAACTATCTCATATAGAAGAGGCAAGGGAAAATGGTTACAATGGAGGGGACGAATAGGAAGGCAAAAAGGAATGGGTCAACCCTATTCCCACTGAATTTGTTTTGAGGAGGGAATGAAATACACACTAAATAGGGTATCTCACCCTCCGGGAGAGTAGGGGGGGAAGGAATGAGAGGGGGGATGATAAAAGGGAGGGTAGGCTGGGAGGGAGGGAAGTTGGGAGCACCCACTTTTGAAAAGGGACAGGATCAAAGTAGAGAATAGAACAAGTGGGAGGTGGGATAGGAGGGAGGGAAATATAGTCAGTCTTTTACAATATATCTACTATGTTATTGTTTTGCATTAGCCACACATGTACAACCTATACTGAACTGCTTATCTTCCCAGTAAGGGTGGGTGACAAGGGAGGAAGGGAATGAATCTGGAATTCAAAGTTTTAAAATCAAATACTCAAATACATATTTATATATATATGCATATATATATACACACATACACACACTATTATTAATACTATTTTACATGTAATTGGGAAATAAGACATACAAGCACTGGGGCATAGAGATCCACTGGAAAAGTCGAAAGGGGTATGGGAGAAAATATGGGAGAGAGCAAACTGGAGGAGGCGATATCCTGTAGGACTGCTATTTTGGGGCAGTGGGTAGGGGAAAAACTGAGAGAAAATTTGTAACTCAAAATCTGGCAGAAATGAATGATGTAAATCAGAAGTTAATAAAGCATTTGAAAAAAAATAACTGATTTAAATAAGCAAATGAATAAATGGCCATTATTTTCCAAGAGACTCCTGAGTTTGAGTATATACATCTATCCCCTCCCCCACCCATATTCTATATTCTATGGCACTAACCTTGTAACATTGCTGGTTATAGCCAATTAAAGGGTAGCAGAAAGTACACTAGCTACATAGAGAACGTTAAAGTTTCTAGATTTTAATCTCTGCTACTTATTACAAGTATGATCTTGGGTCATTTCTCCTATCTGTGCATCAGTTTCCTCTTTTTTAAAATGAAGGGGCACTGGACTATATGATCTTTTAAGGTCTATTTGAAACCTTATATAAATATGTTCAAAATTTATGAATCTATGTGTCAACCTTTATAATACTGCTAGATAGCCATTCTTATATGTATTCTGGACACTGTCACCCCTCATCTCAAGAACCAGTCAATGGCCCCATTCTGCTTAAAAAAAATGCAAATACATCCTCCTGATATTCAAGTTCCTGCAAACCCTGAGGCAACCTTACCTTTATAGCATTATCTCACATGACAGTTTTCTACACAATGTATACTTCAAACCTTCCTACCCATTGCTCCATAAACACATCCTGCACCTGCCCATCCCTGTACTTTTGTTCTAATGTTGTCTACTAAAGGAATGACTTTCTTCCCCAGAACTTAGCACAGTGCCTAGTACAGAATAAGTCCTTAATAAATGTTTGATGATGATGATGATGATCTAAGTGAAATTCCAGCTCAGAGAATTTTTCCTTAATTCCCATTGGCAGCAACCTTCCTACATGAAAATTACATAGTGCTTTGATTTACAACCCTCTAATATACTTTTTAATACTGTGTGCTATCGTTATATGTATTTGTTTCTAATCCCTCAAGGAAAAGGCCTGTGTCTTACTAGCTGAATGAATGAAAATATGGGACTCTACATGAGTTTACATTTAACAATTCCCCTCCTTCTAACTTTGGCTTTAAAAATCAACTGGATTTTTTCCCATTTTCAAAGTTTGAAAAGAATCAGTGAAGAATGACTTGAAGAGAACTTTTTGGCAAAAAAAAAAGTCATATGTTAATAATAGATCACATTTATATAACTTCTTAGGATTTATAAAATACTTCCCTCACAACAACCCCTGTGAAGTAGGTAGTGAATTATCTTGATTTTGCAAATGTGTAGGACTCTGTGGAGGAGTCAGTATTCATTGGTAGACTACATTTCTATCACCACACAACTGACAAAGATGCATTTTTCTCATTTTTCTGTTTGTTAACTATAAAAATGCATTTGATTCAGTAAGCCAAACTATTACCTTTAAGACCCTCCTCCAATAGAACGTGTCCCACGCATGTGTAACAATTAGATAAGATAACCTTGAAAGAAGTAACCTTTGATTAACCCTTCTGAAATAAGCAGAGATATAAAACAAGGAAACTTGTTTCTCATAAAGCCACTGTCATGGAAAAGATCTAGTGTGGAGTCCAAGTAAATGTTTCCATATAGATGACGAGATCCTTCAGATGCCCCTGTTTATAGATGGCATTGTATTGATTGCATCAAGTTTGCATACACACTGCAGAATCCCTCTCCATCTCTCAATAAGATCCACAATTAAGCATATGTCAGTCTAATGCCTATTTATATATGCAATATATTGAAAACAAGGGATTCCAGAGGAGTGAAGTAAAAGATGTCATGACAGATGTGTATGAGGGAAAATGAAAATTGGATAGTTACGTACCAAAAGCAAGGAATCACAAATTAACAACATGAAGGCTCCACGGGTGTTCTTGTGATGTCAGAAGATAGAGAAGAAAGTACCACAACATGGGATGCTCCCCCTGTAGAGAACTTAAAGGAGAATATGGACAAGAGGCAAGCAGGATAGAAAGGCAAGGACTGCAATCAGCATCCCTAGAAAGAACACCCACATCTATGAAACCACAAGTCTATCTGTGGGAGTATAAGAGATGAGGTCTTGTTTTATTTTTAACAGATGAAGGAAATGAAGCTAACAGAGGTCAAATGTTTTGCCCATGGTTAAACAACTATTAACTGTCAGAAACAGGAATCAATCAAACCAATGTGACCTGATAATATGTCTAACCCTCTGTTATACCACACTGCCTCTTAAGTACAATTAGAACAGATCAACTAATTCTCCCCAAGAGAAACCTCATTACTTAAAAAGAAAAGCACATTATAGTTATAAAAATAAAAACAATACAAGTATTGATTTCAAGAGAAATCAAAACAAATACATTTATAATTCATGGAGGGTAATTATAAATAAGTGTGTATCAGTTAAACCACTAAGGAGCACAAAGCCTAAGAGTGGACAGACAAATTCAGTGATAAATAGTCCTATCTGTTCACTGTCACAAAGTTAGTCCTTGGTACACCTGAGATTAGGACATCACTAATTTGAATTCTATTATAATGTTCTTATTATGTCTAGGGTTCAACTGAGCTTCCAAAAATACTTTTAAGTTGAAGAAGTTCAATTTTAAGATTCATAGTATCTTTTAGCAATTTCAAATAACTAAAATTATTTAATATGTATTTTTTCCCCTGAGGGTAAGGGCTATTCTTTTATTTATTGAATGCAATACAGAAGTATTAGCCAAAAAAACTTGCTTTTATATAGAGACATTTATAAATACAGCTCCTTGATTTTATAATGGACCATTAATTTGATGTTTTGGACTCGTTTGCTAATGCCAAGAAGCTATAAGAAAACAAAAAGTTATTGCTGTAGTACCCCCTTTTCTTGGATGAATATTTTGACTGCTATATCATTCTGCCAAGACACTTTCCTTCCTTTCCTAAAATGCATCTTGCTATGACTTTCTAAAGACACTGAGCGTCAGGGAAAAAACATATTGTTACCTTGTAAATTTTTTACAGTGAATATTTTTTCTCTCCTACAGCTTCTCACTTACAATTTCTTAGCATAAAAATAACAATAAAATTTTATGTGGGCCAAAAAGTTTTAAGATAAATGTGTATGTATAAACACATAGAAGTATATGTATATATATGTATATATACACACACACACATATATATGTATACGTATATATAACATGTGTGTATATACATTATATATGGAGAGAGACACAGAGGTAGAATGAATGAGAATGATATGGAGAGAATGAGTGTATGGATATGGAAAGAACATGAGAGAGAGCATGAGAGAGTGAGAGAAAGAGAGGTACAAAACAGACACAAGTATAGTAAATGGGAGCATTCAATGTCCACATGAAAAAATTGGACACTGTTTTTGAAATTTCCCACCAACAAAATAGCTATCAAGGGCAACTGTTATAAAATATAGCATTTTTTTTTTCATGTGGATCGTTTTCTTTCTTTGACCACTCTGGGGTATGAAGTAATGATGAAAGGAATTATTTCCGAAAAAGTAAGACTTGTACGAACTAAAGTAGTGTGAAATGAACAGAACCAGGTGAGCAATTTATGAAAAAAACTGTAAAATCGTTTGCGGGGGGGTGGAAGCC
>NW_027187327.1:7257674-7304106 GCF_028583685.1 Petaurus breviceps papuanus
GGGGGGGGGGGGGGGGGGCGGAGCCAAGATGGCAGAGTAGAAGTACAACCTTCCCGCGGTTCTGGCTTCCACCCCCCCTCCCCAATTCATGTAAAAAGGGGACTCTATACAAACTTTGGAGCTGCAGAACCCACAAAATGACACAGAGAAGCTAACCTCCCGCTGACGACAGCCCAGCAGGCCGGCAGGAATCCAGCGCAGAGCCGAGCCCAGCACCACTAGAGGCTACCCCTAGGGCAGGCTTGACCAGCCACATGCCAGAGGGACTCCAGATCAGCAGCAGCTGTGGCCGTTTCCAGATTTGTCAATACACAGATGTGAAGGACAAGGTGAGAGGCCAGTGCAGTCTGGACTTTGGGACCAGTAAGTGGGAGTGCGTGGCTTTTACCCCCGGGGCGAGAAACCGCTGATCTCAGCCTGCACAGCCTGCCAGCACCACGTGGCGGCTTCAGCTCCTGGCCTGCGGAGTGTAGGGGGACCAAGCACCAGTCTGAGGGGTAATCACTCTTACTTTAACCTGCTTGGATCTGGATTGCAGTCTAGGATGGAGGTCCTGGGGTGTGTGTCCAGCTTGCCAGAGAGTGTGGAGACCTCAGAGAGGGCACCTATATAATACCTCCGGCAGCTGAGAAAACCCCAGCGTTTGGGACGAAAACTCCCCTGTCTGGTGGCACAGTCCTACTGTGGCAAAAATCATTGCTTCAGAATCAGATTGGAGCAAATGGAAGCTAATGACTTTATGAGAAATCAAGATGCTGTAAACAGATCCAAACAAATGAAAGAAGAGAAGGCAATGTGAAAAATCTCATGGGAAAAACCACTGACCCGGAAAATAGATCCAGGAGAGATAACTTGAAAATTATTGGACTACCTGAAAGCCATGACCAAAGTAAGAACCTAGAAAGCATCCTCCAGGAAGTTCTCAAAGAAAACTGCCCTGATGTTTTAGTGCCAGAGGGCAAAATAGAGGTTGAAAGAATCCACCGATCACCTCCCGAAAAAGATCCCAAAAAGAAAACTCCTAGGAATATTATAGCCAGGAAGAATATTATAGCCATGGAAGAATATTATAGCCAGGAAGAATATTATAGCCATGGAAGAATATTATAGCCATGGGAAGAAAAATCCCAGGATGAGGTTTGGTTCCTGTGAAGAGTAAACACCTCAAGGTTAGGATCTCCTTTAACAATAAGTGGCAGGCCCTGGGGTTAGTTGGTTTCAGAGGCTGCCTGAACCCTAGCCACAGGAACTTTCACCCCAGAGATAATGAGGGGAGTTGGGCATCTGAGCCAGGGAAGATCAAGGAAACCTCTGTTGACAAGGAACACCAGACCCAGCTGTGCTAGAAAGAGCAGCGGGAGCAAGAAGAAACCAGTAAGCATTGAGTGAGTGCAGAAGCAGTGGGGCAGAAAGCCCCTGGTTGTGGGCACTTACAAGAGGTTGGAGGTTTGGTTTTGGTTCCACACTAGAGGGGAGAACTGAAGATCTGGGGCAAGAGGCACCATTCCTCATATCCCAAGGCTAGAGATGGTAACAAAAATTAAGCTATTACACCCTAAAAAACGCACAGGCAAAGAGTAATGGTCACCTAGCCAAAAAGAATTCATAGATCTTTAAAAAAACATTAAAAATCAAATGACAGAGATGGAGAGAAAAAAAAGAATAATCCAAGAAAAACAACATGATTATGAAAGTCAGCCAACTAGAAAAGGACATCCAGAGTCTTAAGGAAGAAAATGACACCTTGAAAATTAGAATCAGGCAAGGTATAGTCAATGAAATTATAAGAGATCAAGAAATAATTAAACAAAATATGAATAATGAAAAAATAGAAGAGAAAGTGAAACATAAGAAAAAACAGATTTGGACAATAGTGAAAAAATTATTGCACTAACTGAAAGTTATCATCAAAAAAAGAATCTTAATACAATAATATAAGAAATAATTAAAGAAAATTGTCCTGAAGCACTAAAACAAGGGGGAGAAAGTAGAAATAGAAAAAAATCCATCAATCAACACTTAAAAGAGATCCCATGAGGAAAACTCATAGGAATATCATAGTCAAATGCTGAAACCCCCAACTCAAGAATAAAATATTAAAAACAACAAGAATAAAACAATATGATGGTGCCACAATTAGAATTATACAAGATCTAGCAACACAGATATTAAAGGACCACAGGTCTTGGAACACAATATAGCAAAGAGCAAAAGAACTAGGGCTCTGGCCAAAAATGTCACATCCAGCAAAGCATAATCTTGAATGAAAAAAGTGAACATTTGATCAACTGCCAGACTTTTAAGATTATTAAAAAAAAACAACCTGAATTTAATAGAATATTTGACATACAAGAACCAAGAAAAATATAAGGTACATACCAAAGATTGATTACAAGAGATTCAATAAGGACAGACCATTTACTTTTTACATATGAAAAATATAAAATATATGTCTAAGATTTTTCTTAATACTTGGGTAGCTCATAAGAAAGACTGGGGTTAACCTGAATATAATATGAATTTAAAAAGTAAAACCATTTAGGAACAGATAAAAAGTAATTATTTAATACAAATGAGGTGCAAGAGGAAGTATTACTACAGAGGAATTAGATGGGGGAAAGAGGACTGGTGGTTAGGGTAACCTACTTTCATTGGGAATAGATGTAAGAGGGAACAACACATTTATACTTAGAAAAATATAAAACTTCTAAATTCAGAAGAAATAAAATGTTAGGGGCTTAATGGAGGGGGAAGAGGACTAGGGAGGAATCTTTAGAGAGGAAGGTGAAGAAACAGGTAAAAGGGGGTATAGAAGGGTGTTTAGATTCATATGAATTGGAGGAAAGGGAAGGAATATTTGGAGGGGGTAGGCACATAATAGGAGGGCAAGGTACTAGGAGAATTAAAATAGAGGAGGCAGGAGGGACGGGAAATGAGATATGAACAAACAAAAACAAACACCAGGAGTAGAATTTGTTTGGGAAAGTATATGTCTATATATGTATGTCTGTATGTATATATCTATAGCTATAGAGAAACATATCCAAACTTAATTGTAGCCTTTGGGGGGAAGGGGGAGCAGGGAAAGGGGAGAAGAACAAAGCTCAAAAGTGCACAGCAGAGAACAAAAGCAAACTTACAAGGAAGTAAAGAAAAGATGGATAGTTCTCAACACAACATGTATTATTTATCTTACAGGCTTTCTTGAAATGAAAATTTATTGTTATCTATTTTAAATCTTCTCTTATTTCTACTATGTACATGACATGCTTTTTTTTTTGTTTCTTACTTTGTATTTAAGTTCCAATATTTCAGTTTATGGTGTGTTTTGGTTTCTTTTCTCTATCCTCTATTTGTGTTTCTGGTGTTTGAGTCTAAAATAAAATTTAAAGAAAAAGAGTATTTTGAAGGACTAAGATGTGTCAAATGATGCAATACACTTTTTATCGATTTTTGTCTTTGTACCCCAGCACAAAACATATTTTGGCACAAGGCGGATGCTTAATAAATGCTTGCTGATTGTTTGGAAAGGTAGGTCAGCATCAAGTAAGGAAAAGGTTTTAAATGGCTACACACAGAAGTTTGTATTTGCTCCTAGAGGTTACAGAAAGTCACTGGGGGTTTATTGAGCAGAAACTCAGGCATTTATTTTCATTTCTTCCTCAGGGGCTAGGGCAGTGTCTTGAACTTAATGTTTAAGATGTTTGCTATTGAATACAAACAGCAACTATTTTTTAAGATACTACAACAATATAAAGTCAATGTAGTAGGACAGGTAGAAAGTATATCTTATCAAACTATTTTTTTAAGCCGTGCATTTTAAGATAATTTGACTTCTCTACTTTTAAGCTTAACTTTCAACTTTGGTAAAGAGGAAAAAGGATTACTTTAAGCATTCACTTTTTCTATTTTATTTTTCCATATACAGATTACCAACATGTCATATACATATCCATGTGCATACATATACAGAAACATACACCATGGACCATGACCAAGTATCAAGAATGCTAAAAATAGTATTCAGTTTTTAGAAGTTAAACCAATATAGAAAAATAATATCAATAAAAAATATTTAGCAAACACCTATGTTTAAGTCACTGTGGGCCATCCTCAAGAAGCTTAAGATCTATTTGTGGAAACAAAATGTGTCCAAACAAAGCAATAAAATAGTAGCAAATGTGTGGCACAACAATGTTAAGAAATTACTACTCTGTGGCAATGAAATAAAGATTTCACGGAGGAAATGGGATTTGAGTTGGTCTAGAAACGTTAAGTTGGGGATTGGATTAGTGGATAGTAGAAGACATTCTAAGCAGAGGCAATGTAATGATTAAGGAATTGCACTTTATGAGCCATAACCACATACATAAGAAACAGCAAAATGAAATGTGAATAGACAATCGGTTCACAAATAATCCATGAGAGGCATTGGAAAGTTTTTGGACTCCAACCTCTAACAGGTTCATTCTTGATCTGGTCAGACAGGAAGGACAGGAAAACAGCTTCAGAGAGGTTAATAACCTTACTTTCTAGTCTAGTCTTCTCAATGGGTCACTGATAATGGGATCACTAACTCCTACAGCATTCCCTAATCACCCCTCTTGAAGGGGCCAGTATGAAGGGGAAACATCTACCCCTACATCTCAATGGGGTCAGTCAAGACAGGCACAGCATTCTAACTTCTGCACTCCACTAATTCCCCTTAAGCCTCAACGAGGGCCAGTTGAGGCAGCTACATGCATTCCTCTATGCATTACCCAAATCCGTTCTCCACTTACTGACCAGTGCCCACTTCATTTATAGAGCAACAGACAAAGAAGGCATACTGCCAGCAATAGGTTAACTTGAGCAATATCAGCATTCAGTGCAAGTGCAGTAAAAGTATCACATGTCACCCCTTGTCTCACTGAACAGTCTCAGTAGGACTATCTATCACTATGATTCTATGAATTACTATCTAGGACCCTTGGAGCTATTCTAGGAGTTATATCTAACACCTAAAAACTAGAGATTGCCATGGCAATGGATCCTGGAAAACGAAACTCTAGAGGGATAAAATCTTCCTTACTTACAACAATTATAATAAAAATAGCAAAACAACCAAACGCTTTCCTGAATCAGAATTAAAATTCAGAATGTTTTGCAACAAAACTTATATGACAAAAGCACTGCTTCAGCTACCTCATCATCTCAAAATATTTCAATGTTATTTTATATAAGTTATGAGAGAAATGAAAAAAAGTAACATTAGAAAGTACTTATATAAAGTCCTGTTCTTTTCTGTCTGATATGCAAGTCAGATAAGCAGAACATGCAACAGATCATAAAAGAAAGAATATTGTGGAGGAAGATTAGATGGTGGAGTACAGACAATAACCCAGAGAACTCTCAGAAAGTTTCCCTCTAAACAATTTTAAAATAATGTAATATAAAAAATAATAATAAATATAGCATAAAATAATCATCAAATTTTGGCGTGATGGAGACAACAAGAAAGAAGTCAGGATATTTTTTTCCAGCCTAAGACAACTTACGAGGTCATCATGAAAGATCTATGACATCAGGATAGGTGACCGCTGAGAGCACAGCCCACACAGCAACAACACCCACCAATGGTGGGTCTTGGAGGTAGGGGCTGCAATAGCTATAAGCAGCAGCAGTAGCTTCAGGAACTCTCAGTCCAGAGACAGTAAAGGACTTAGACAATTGGTCAGAAAGAAATTACAGGAGACTCTCTGCTGGCCCTGGATGCAGCTGGTGATGAATGGCAACTCTACTACACATATGCAATTCTGGGTTGCAGTTCTATGGTGGAGAAGAACATTTGCGATCAGTCATAAGGAAGCAAAGGCCCTGGACATAGTACCAAGGTGGGAAAGGAGAGTTAACTCTTGCAGCCACATGGAAGTAGGGGCCCCTCCTTGGTGAAGAACAGAAAACAGACAGGGAGAGCAGCGAACACACATCTCCTTGGATCACACCAACTTGTAAGCATCAAAAACTTGGAAACACCTAGAAACCAGCTCTGAAAACAGCAGCACAAAAAAACCTGAAGCTTGGAATTGTGCCTACCCAATCCCAGGTAAGCAGAGCCCAATATTAACATAAAGTTAAAAGTCAAGGAACAGACTAGATATCTAAAACCATCAGCAAAAATTATATGTAATGGAGATAAGCTAGAAGCATTTCCAATAAGATTGGGCGTGAAACAAGGATGTCCACTATCACCCCTCTTATTCAATTTGGTACTAGAAATGTTAGCAGTAGCAATAATAGAAGAAAAAGAAAATGAAGGAATCAAATTAGGAAAAGAAGATACTAAGCTATCACTCTTGGCAGATGATATGATTATATACTTAGAGAATCCTATAGAATCAAGTAAAAAAGATAAATTTAGCAAAGTTGCAGGATATAAAATATACCCACATAAATCCTCGGCATTCCTATACATTTCTAACAAAATCCAACGACAAGAGATAGAAAGAGAAATTCCATTTAAAGTTACCGTAGACATTATAAAATATTTGGGGCTCTACCTGCCAAAACAAACCCAGAACCTATATGAACACAATTACAAAACACTTTTCACACAAATAAAGTCAGATCTAAATAATTGGAAAAACATCAGTTGCTCATGGCTAGGTTGAGCTAATAAATGACAATTTTACCTAAATTAATTTATATACTTAGTGCCATACCAATCAATCTACCAAAAAAACTATTTTAGACAGCTAGAAAAAAATAGAAACAAAATTCATTTGGAATAACAAAAGGCCCAACCTATCAAGGGAATCAATTAAAAGAAATGCTAGGGAAGGTGGCCTAGCCATACCAGATTTTAATCTGTATTATAAAGCAGCAGTCATCAAAACTACTTGGTACTGGCTGAGGAATAGAGTAGTAGATCAATGGAATAGATTAGGTAGACGAGATGAGATTCGGTAGTCAATGACTATAGTAATCTGCTATTTGATAAACCCAAAGACCTCAGCTTCTGGGAAAAGAACTTGCTATCTGACAAAAACTGCTGAGAAAACTGGAAAATAGTATGGCAGAAACTGGACATACACCAATATCTTACAAAGAATACTTAAATCAAAATGGGTGCACTATGTAGGTGGAGTTGTGAACTGATTCAACCATTCTGGAGAGCAATTTGGAACTATGACCAAGGAGCTATAAAAATGTGCATACCTTTTGACCCAACAATACCACTTCTAGGGTTGTATCCCAAAGAGATAAAAGAAGTGGTAGAAATACACATATGTACAAAAATATTTATAGCAGCTCTTTTTGTTTTGGCAAAGAATTGGAAATCAAAGGGGATGCCCATTAATTGGTGAATGGCTAAACAAGCTGTGGTATATGAATATAATGGAATACTATTATGCTATAAGAAATGAGGAGCAAACAAACTTCATAATAACCTGGAGAGATTATATAAACTGATGCTGAGTGAGGAAAGCAGAACCAGGAGAACTTTGTACACAATTACAGATACATCATATGTGTGATGGCTAACTTTGATAGACTGGGCTCCTCTTAACAATTCAAGGTTATAAGACAATTCCAAAAGACTCATGATGGAAAGGGATACCCAAATCCAGAGAAAGAACTACAGAGTCTGAATGCAGATTGAAGCAAACTACTTGCGCTCTCTTTTTTTGTTTTGTTTTGTTTCTTCTTTCTCATTGTTCACTCCATTGGTTATAATCCTTCTTTATAACCTGATTAACGTTTAATGTGAAGGTATTTGTAGATCCTATATATGATTGCATGCCACCATGGGGGGAGGGAGCAGAAGAAGGAGGGGGTGAAAATTAGAAACTCAAGGGATTGTGGAACTTAATGTTGTAAACTAAAAGTAAATATTTTTTTTAAAAGAAACAGCCTAGAAAATAAACAAATAATCCTACAAAAACAAACTTAACCATATAAAGGTACTACTGTGTCTGAGAAGACCAATTTTTTTGATTCAGAAGACAACTATGTGAAATTGCTACAATCATTAAACAAAAATGCTAATTGAATCCAATTCCTGAACATATTTTTTTTTTTTAAGCAATCGGGGTTAAGTAACTTGCTCAAGGTTACAAGGCCAGTTATTTCTGGGTGTGATGCTGAATGTCTGAGCCTAGGATTCGATCTCCAGGTCATCCCAACACTGGAGCCGGTGCTCTTTCTCACTGAGCCACCTGGCCACCCCTAAGCAATTGGGGTTAAGTAACTTGCTCAAGGTTACATGGCCAGGTGTTTCTGGGTGGGTACTAAGTGTCTGAGCCCGGTATTCGATCTCCAGGTCGTCCTGACACTGGAGCCAGTGCTCTTACTCGCTGTGCTACCTGGCCGCCCCAATTCCTGAACATATTAAAGAAAATAATAGAGGAAAAAAAAATGAGATGATGCAAGAAAATTATGAAAAAAAATTAAAAGCTTGATAAAGGAGGCACAAAAATTATTAAGTATTTACTTTCTCAGACTCAATTAAAGTACAAGATCATCATTTTCCAGCAAAATAAAATTCTACATATCAGCAGTCACAGTTTATTTATTAAACTCATCTCTCTTCCTTTCCTCAATAAGGGTGATGCAGAATCTCCAGAACCTTAAGCAAAAACCATCCTTTCCCTATTACCACTTTCCATTCTCTCATTTTCCATCCACCATATCCCTACCTGTTACAATTTTCTTAAGTTTTGTTTCTTCCTTTCATTCTGACTTTCTGAACCTTATTCCTTAAAATTCTAATCAGCTTAGACCTTTTTCCTCTTGTGGTCCCTCAATCTTCTGGCACTCCAAGAGATTTGACTTTCCCTCCCCCCCCAACCACTTCTACTTTTTCTTTCTGACTCATTCATTTAGCAGCCTCTCCTCCTCTGAGGTTCACTGGATGTCACCAGATCTTAGGCCGAAAAATGACCTCAGACCATCCTTCCCTCTGGAGAAGTTTAGTAAGTGGATCACAGTCCTCCTTTCCACCTCAACCTCTGCTCTTATGTTTTGGGGCTTTAAGATACATCCTGATTATTCCCTCAAGCATTCTGGCTTCCCAATCCATCAACTTTCTTAGCTCCCATAACCTACTCCTCCATTCCACTTCTGTCAAACAAGGTTCTCACCATTACCTACAAATTTTCCACTTCCAAGATCAAGAACTCTGAACTGACTTTAGTTATCTATCCAATCCTATAATTTTCCTATCATTCCACATTTGTCTGTGCCTCGCACCCCCTTATACTGGAGAACTTTACTATCTGTTGCTTCCATTTCATTAACTCCATCCCCAATCCATTCCATATACCCAGTGAACATAACTAAACTGAAAGGCTTGTGACTCAAGAACCAACTATCTACTGGAAATTCCCTTGTCACTGACTTGACTACACAAGAGGTGGCTGACACTAACTTGGCACAGTCCTGTGAATGAAAGGGACAGTACCTGGTAGGGGTGACAGATTTGGACAAAGATTAAAAAAGATACATATGGCAGTCATAGAAAGGAAAAGCCATCAGGCCTGAGGAAAAACAGAGTGAAAAAATCTTTATGGACATGGATACTCAAGTCAGGAAAATAGGAAAAGATGATCCTAAATCACTCCCCAAGCCCTGCTCTAGCAATTCTCTCTGCTACCACAAGAAGACAGATGGTAAGTAACACAGTCTCTGGGATGCATGGAACAATGCAAGAAAGAGGTAAGAAAACTTACAATTTAGCCATAGTGATGAGGAACATAATGGAAACTTTAAAACACTGAGAGAACACCTGGATAAAATAGCAACTCACAAGCAGATAAACAGAAAGAATCATAAAAACAAAAGAATGAGTAACAACTCAAAGAGAAATTAAATCATATTGAACAAGAATCTTTTTTTAACTCAATGAAAGGAAATCCTGCAGACCCACTGGAAATCATGAGACAACAGATAGAAATATCAGAATTGTTCAAATGAGAAATAAAATCCTTAAGAATTTGTGCATGAATTAAGATCAGAAAGCAGAACATAATGAAAAATATAAAACAATCAGAAGCAGGAAAAATAGAAAACATGATGGAGAATTTCTCAAATTAAGCAGAACTTCTAAGCGAGAAAAACAATCTATTTAAGTAGAGAAAAGTTTGGCAAAAGAGAAGGAAAAAGCAATAATATTCAAAAACTTCTATACAATTCAAAGTAACTGATTTTTAATAAAGGACTACACAGATGACATAAGGATCCAGGGTTTTTTCAAAAGAATATTACAAATAAAAAAAATCCCTGAATATTTTAAGGTAAGAAATGGTACAGGAATGCTATTTAGAATTTCCAAACAGAGAAAAAAAAGTACCAATGGAGAAAATCTACTAATCACTGCCAGGGGAAACAATAAGCTAACACATTTCAAAATTGAAGGTCCATAGTAGTTAAATTTCACAATTTTAATTACAAACAAATTTATCAAGCAACCAGGGGAAAGTCTTTCAACTGACCAGGAAAGGAGTACTACTAATGAGATCATTCCAAATATTTAAGAATTTGAAGAACAGAATCAAATTGTATCTTCCAAAAAGAAAAGGCATTCAAAGTTTTAACCCCAAATAACCCTACAAAACATAAGCCTAATCAATCCCCCAAAATGAATGTTCAACAAAAGTTAGGGATTTGAGGCATCCTGGCTCAAAAAAGAAAACAGCAACCAAAAAGGAGCAGTTTATTTGACTTACAAATATTTCAAACAATAGAAAGTTAAGAAAGGTATGCTTCCCCCCTCCCCCCCCCAAAAAACCCAACAATATAAAGAAATACATTTATCAAGAAAAAATTATGGAATAAAAATATTTAATGTTTTAATAAGCATCTGTTTTAAAAAAGGAGACTTCTCTATAGAGTAAAATAAAGAATAAAGGGTAAAAGAAGAGGCCCCAAGGGGTTAAAGATATAAAACTCAGAAGGTAATTTAAAGAACAAAGAGAAGTGAAGGTAGAAAAGGAGGGAAAGAAGAAAATAAGCATTTATTAAGCATTTACTATGTGTTAGGCACTCTGCTAAGTGCTTTATAATTAATATTTTATTTGTTTCTCACAATAATCCTGCAAGGCAGTTGCTAGTATTATTCCCATTTTTTACATTACCAGCATTCTATTCACAGTGCCATCCAGCTGCCTCAGTAATACTTCACATTTTAAATATGTCAGTGTGTGCTTATTAGTCTTTCTGCTTTAAGAATTTCTTTGCGGGTGTGGGGGGGGAGGGTTGCAGCTAGGTGGCACAGTGAATAGAGCACTGGCCTTGGAGTCAGGAGGACTTTAGTTCAAATCCAGCCTCAGACATTTAACACTTACTAGCCATGTGACATTGGGCAAGTCACTTAACCCCAACTGCCCTGCTTTCACCCCTCAAAAAAAAAGAATTTCTTTGTGGGTTCAAGAAATGTAACTCTCTTGTATCTCATTTACTTTGTACATGAGATATCTTTCCAGAAAAGACTTCTTTGGAGAATAACGGAGCACTTTTAAAAGTGCTTACTATGTAGCAGGCTCCATGCTAAATATGGAGAATAGAAATACAAGCAAAAAAAAAAAAAAAAGACCAAAAAAACCCTCAAGGAGGTTACATTCTAATGGGGCAAACAATACATAAAATGGAAAGCCAGGGAATGGGGAAGCAGAGGGTCTGTTTGGGTAAGGCTGCTAGAGACTTCTGCAAATCAGAAAGGACAACTCTAGCACAAAAATGATACTATTAAAAACAAGTCACTTTTCACCAACTCTCTGGAATTGTTTCCTTAATATCAAGTCTTATCATTTTATGTTGACAATGAAGTAGAGACATCAATAATTAAATAAGTTAATATCCTCTTTGTATTTAGAATACCTGCCTTCCTTGAAAATCTTATGTTTGGCCATGTCTTTTAGAACAGACTGGGAGGTGGAATTTATGATTTAATAACAGATTTCTCAGCCAAACTTGTTCTCATAGAATGTTTGCAGTTACATAATTGTCACAAAAATGAAAACAGAACTGACCATGGCCACAATGTACCTTTCAGCCACGTGTCCCCTCCATATATGTTTCAGTGCCTTTATGTTTCAAGGTTTAGCCCATTCTCACCTAGATTTCAAGCTCACTCTCCCCAAGGCCTGACTATGCACAAAGGGGAGACAATGGCACCGGTTTGGGGAGAGTTGTTTTTTGGTAATCCAATCCTTGCTCTACTTTCTCAGTAAATAGCTTTTTGCAAAATCTAGCTGATATCAACTGGTTAGTTAACACCGATGAGCTTACTGAATAAGCTCAGGAGTAATACTGTTAGCACCCATGGCTATGAAGGAGAAAACTGAGGGAAGTTAGAGCTGTCCTCCAGGGACAAATCCTGCCAGTGTGAGTTGGAGTTGGGAGAGGGAGCCCAGAGAGCGGTGCTAAATTTCAAAACAAACAAACAAAACCCAGAAGAGACAGCTAATTATGAAAATAGATGGGGAAGTTTCTTTCAAACCCAAAGGATCAAAACCAACAGACAATGGTAAGGGAATCAGAATTGGTAAACGAGAGGCATGCTATTTTATTAACTTCAGAAGTTCATACAAATATAAACATGGAAGGGAGAAAGAGGCAACCAGTGAATATTACCTGAAGCTTATTTATTTCGGTGTTAGAGCTTAAGATCCTCCCTTGTCTCTTACCAACCGTCAAAACCTATCTTCTGAGTGGTTTTGATTCTTATAGTCACCTAAATGACACTAACACATACACTAAAACAGAGACTTCCTTTTTGAGAGTCTTATAAACACAAGAGCAACCTAATAAAAAAAAAGAAATGGGTAATAAGCACCCTGAAAAACATCACCTTGAAAGGAAGCTGTCACACATTTTAAAATAAGTATTATTCTTGTAATAATAAATTAGATTCATTATGTGAATGAGCTAAAATTTTACAATAACCTTAAGAATCTGATCTTCCGTAGATTTTATTCAGTTGGTAAATCAACAAAAGAAATTACTTTTAATTAAATTTTATTTTACCATATACAAAGGATATAATACTTATATAATGAACATATTCGCAGCAGCCAGATATATATATATGTATGTATGTATGTATTTATGTGTATATACATACATACATATATGTACATATATATATATATATATAATGATTTTTAAGTCAGGTTAATAGGATTCTACACTTAAGAAGGGAGTTCAGAGGGCATCTAGTCCAGAGCCCTCATTTTACAGTTACATATTTTTATCTTCATTTGACAGCTAAGGAAATTGAAGCACAAAGTGATGAACTTGGCCAAGGTCACAGTTAGATCTTACACACACATACACAAAATTGACAAGAGAAATGAGACTACAAAGAAATGTCTTGCGCCCCAATTGATAAATGGTCAAAGGATATGAACAGGCAGTTCTCAGAAGATGAAATTAAAGATATCTATAAGCATATGAAAAAAAATCTTCTAAATCACGAGTGATTAGAGAAATGCAAATCAAAACAACTCTTAGGGTACCACATCTCACCAGCAAAATTGGCTAAGATGACAAAACAGGAAAATGATAAATGCTGGAGAGGATATGGAAAAATTGGAACACTAATACATTGTTGGTGGAGTTGTGAACTGATCCAACCATTCTGGAGAACAATCTGGAATTATGCCCAAAGGACTATAAATAATTTCATACCCGTTGACCCAGCAATACCACTTCTAGGGTTATATCCCAAAGAGATCAGAGAAGTGGAAGGAGGACCTGTATGTACAAATAATATTTATAGTGGTTCTTTTTGTTGAGGCAAAGAATTGGAAATCAAGGTGATGCCCATCAATTGGGGAATGGCTGAACAAGTTGTGGTATATGAATGCAACATAATACTATTGTGCTATAAGAAACAAGGAGCAGACAGACTTCACAATAACCTAGAGAGACTTATATAAACTGATGTTGAGCAAGAAGAGCAGAACCAGGAAAAATCTGTACACAATCACACACACAACATATGTGTGACGACCATCAATAGACTGGGTCCCTCTCAGCAATGTAGGGTTATAAGACAACTCCAAAAGACTCATGACTGAAAAAGACACCCACATCCAGGGAAAGAGATGTGGAGTCTGAATGCAGAGTGAAACAAACTACTTGCTCTTTCCTTTTCTTGTTTTGTTGTGTTTCCTCTTTCCCACAGATCATTCCATCAGTTATAATCCTTCTGTACAACCTGACTAATGATTAATGTGAAGATATCTGTAGATCCTATATTCGGCTGCATGCCACCATGATGGTGGGGGCGGGGGGAGAGAACAAGGAGGGGGAGAAAAATTGAAACTCAAGAGACTAGAATTGAATGTTGTAAAATAAAAGTAAATAAATTTTTTAAAAAAGGAAAAAAAAGAAGTGTCTTGGCAGAAAAGGCAGTGTTAGTGATAATCAAAAAGGGCAGAATATATTGAGCTAAGGAACAAACAAAGCACTTCTCCATAGAACACTGGGATATATGGCACCTAATCAGAAAGGTCCACTTGGCTGAGCTTTTCTTTGCCTTCTCCAGATAACCTGAGATTCCTCATATCCCTCCTCAAAAATTTGGAAAATAAATAAACTCAGTAGTGAGAATAGATTTCGACAGCTTGGAATGGGGGTGGGAAATATGGAGAGGACACAGGGGGGGAATGGAGGGAGGAGGCAATAAAGATTATTATCCCTTTATTGTGGATAAAAGCACTGACCAGCAGCAAATGACAAGTATAACATTGTGATGAGATCTGGGTTCCAGGATCCATGACAAATATTATTATTAATAATAATATCTATGTTTATATACCACTTTAAGGTTAAAAAAAAAGCTCTCTCAACATGTCTCATTTATCCGAAAAACAACATAGATATGTGCTATTATCTTCATTTTACAGATGAAGAAGCTGAGGCTAACAAAAATTAAGTGTCTTGTCCAAGGTCACTCAGTAAATGTCTGAAAGCAAGATTCAAACTCAAGTCTCCCTCATTCCAAGTACAATATTATCCATAGCACCATCAAAGCTGCCATAGATAGAAATAAGTATGCCACTGAGAAGGTCCAAGGTAGGAAAAGAATGGTACCTATTATAGGGAAGTAAAGGAATGTAACATATGAGTAACAACATTACATGTTGATACCTTCCAACCATGGAGTTGACCATATAACCTGTCACTGATACTTAGGACAGAACTCTGAGGGGAATTTTCATTCATGTTCACAAAGCAGAAGTTAAAGGACTGAGTGAAGAGGCATCAAGTGGTCCTTCACTGATAAGGAGAACTGTGAGATGCACATCTCCTCCCTGGAAAACACTACTCCACCCCCACCCACCTACAATTTGATTCAATTCCTTCAGCCAGAGGCAGAAATTGAGGATTTTAAAGTCATGATATAAAATCAATTAGTGTTAGTGGGAAATTTGGAAATCTGAGTGAAGATGGTTTCATTTCTATTAATCGTATCTTGCAGTTCCCTCACCTGTTAAATAACTGACTATACACACACACTGATATTTATATCTACACACAAACACACACATACACACACACCCTGAGTTATGCCTTCCCCATCGCAGTTTCAATATATCATGAGTCGGCATAAAGTCTGTAACTCTTCTCTGCTAAAGTAAGCTAAGGCTGAAGTAAGCTAAGTAGGCTAAGGCCTTCTGTATGGTTTCTCCTTTTACTCATACTTTGCTTTTTAGGCCAACATTTCTGGTAACCTGAAGTTTTTCTTCAATTGTAAAGAGTTTAAATAGAGATGAACAAAGGTTAGCTAAACACTTAAATTAAGGCAGAGAGCCAAACCTCTGACTAAATGTCAAGCTCCAATTCTATGAAGCAATTATGATTGTATTCATAACTTTTAAAGCAGCAGAGACTGAGATCGTGTAAGCCTGAGGACATTATACTGTCCTTATGAAGAAAAGGAGAAAAACAAAAAGCTCACTGTTTATTAATAGAGTATGGTTGCTTTAATATCCAGAGACAAAGAGGGTAGAGTGAAGGCCATGTTGATAACTGCTCTAAGTCAACTGCACTTGAGTGACAACCATGAGTATTACATGTTAGGGTTCTTCCATCCAGAATGATGACAACAGGAACATGGAGGAAGGGATAAAATTGATAAAGATTTCAAGGGTAGAAAAGATTCTGTTTAAAATGTTAGTAATCACCCTGCCTCAAATTGTCCTGTATTTACTTATCTGTTTGTATTCCCCAGCATAATTGTAAGCTCCGCAAAATCAGTGACTATTTTTCATTTTTGGCTTTATAGCATGATTCCTTGCATATAGGAGGCATTTTACAAATGTTCGATGAACGGAATTTAGTTCATATTGTCAGGAAAAATCAAAACTGATGTAATATCAGTGTTACAATAGCTTCGGTCCAACCATGTATTCTTTGACCAAGGCAAAGAGTTGATGTTAGGCAGTAATAACAAGTCTAATGGGGACAGGTGGTAAAGGATTTTGTGAAGACTGGCAGAGGAATTCATAGAGAATGTATTAAGAATTCTGAATTCTATAGGCTGAACTGAGAAATGTAATGACAACAGCTGATTATTATTCTATTATCAATGTGTAGGACAGAAAGAGATGGAAACAATTCACAGGACTATGCACCAGTTAGATGGAACCAAGCTCTCCAATAATATGTCCCTGGGTGCAACTGGAGACTAAATACTATTGATCTCATCCAGTCTTAAATTTCTTAAGCTATTATTTCCTTTTTTTTTTGAAAGACATGTAGTTAAAAAATCATTAAGCATATATTACATACTATACCATCAATTAACAGCTTGTTCTCTAGAGATAATGAGTCCACATTTTCTTTCCAATTTTATCTAATTTATGGTCACTAGAGTTTTTCCACATCACAGTAAGTGCCCAGTTTTTAGAATTCAGCCCTTTCTCTAAATTGTGCTAAATGATTTCTGACAAAGATGACTATAACTCTGCCTGCCTTTAAGGTGAACAATAAAAATTGATTGTAAAGGCACTTGGCAAAAAACTGAAATGTTATATAAAGGTAAAAATCATAATAGTAATAGGAGCCATGCTATCACACAGAAGCATACCGAAGCAGAGGCATGTGCCCTAACCATTTGACCTAGAGAACATTAAAATTTTTTTAAATGAAAAGGGGGTGGAGGAAGGCTGGAAATAAAACAGCTTCTTCTGGCTGTTAACAAAAACTCCTAACAAGAAGTGACAGGACTAGAACTAGCTGCAGTTTCTCCTAGAAATGCCAAGAGGCTTAGCCAGAAGGGACTGTGTTGGTCAATGATTCACCACTGCCAAAATCCTTTCCTCCTCTAATGGAAATCAATGTACCATGAAGAAAATTACATGGCCACTTAGTTCATATTCATTCTCCATAATGCAATAATAACCAGCTAGAAGAAAAAGCCTTCTGAAACAGTGGCCTCTAAATTTTTCTCTGTAACACCCTTCCACAAAAAAAAAAATAATTAAAAGACTGAAAATATTCCCACATTTTTAGGGAGAAGTATTGCAATCAATCATTATTATTATTTATGAGAGGTATGACATAAGAGAAGAAAGGTCAGACTAGAATGAGAATGTAAGGGGCAAGGCTAGCAAAGCTCACAACTTGATGGCTAGAAATAGGATTCTAGCATGAATGTGTGGAAAAGTTTCCACTATCACTCAAGAGGGCACTCAGTCTGGAGGTATTCTTTTAAAAATGTCTTTGCCATGGTGTAGAAGTAACCCAGAACTCCCTAAGTCTTTGTTAGAACACAGGTTCCTGCCTATCCTACCATGCCACAAAGGGGTGAGTAAAGAGGAAAGAACATAGGATATGGCATTTAGAGGAGTAATGATCAAATCCCAGCTCTTCTGGATAATCTCAGTGACTTCAGAAAGTCATTCAAACTAGACAGGTCTCAGTTTATTCATCTATAAAATAGTTTAGACTAAGTAATCTGAGGCCTTTTCTAACTATAATCCCATGACCCTATGAAATACAACCTAAAGACTGTCAAAGGATAAACCTGAGTTAAGGTCAGAACAGCTTATCACCTAAAGTTGGCCATGTTAAGTGATAAACTGCTATAAAAAACAAGAAGCAAAAAAATCATTAAATTTTCCATTCAGGCATGTGGTGTTGCTAATTTGCAGTGGGGTAAGTTACCCAGACTAATGAAACCAGGAATTTGGGAAAAGTGTTTAATAATGTTAATTATAGATTTATTGCTTAAAAGTAATGGGGGGAGCATGATGGTTAAGGTGAAGAACGTCCAGTTAAACAAGATGCTCCAACTCCAAATCTATTTCTTCTTTTTTTGCCCATTTTCTCAAAATATGTTTATTTACCACTCTCTAAACTACTTAAAAGGTGTTAAATCTGACATCTAACTGTAAACAGTTTTATCTTTTTCTTACAACTCCTGCCATGCATCTGCCCTTTATTCATCAGTCTTCACAGAACAGTTTTTAACCCATTATATTATGCAAATTACTGTTTTATATATGTTTGTACATTTATATTATACATGTCCACATACTACAACACTAACTTCTACATCTAAAATTTTCTACTCTCAACCTCCCTTCTGATCTTGGCTCATAAGATCCTTCTGAGCCCCTAACATCTATATAGAGAAAAGACTATTCTTTAGAAAAAGTCGTGTATTACAAACAGAAGAGTCATTTCTAAATTTAAGGTTTTCTTGACCCTATGGGAAATGATCACATTAATGCAGAGTTCATGGGGCTATGGAATTGGTCCAGCCATTCTGGAGAGTAATTTGTAACTATGCCCCAAAGTCATTAAACTATATATACCCTTTTTGACCAAGTAATACCATTACTAGATCTATTCCCAAAGAAATCAAAAGAATAAGGAAAAGGTATTCATATATACAAAAGTATTTTTTGTACATATGAGTCTTCCTCTTTCTGAAATGCCAGAAAACTAGAGACTAGGTGGAATGACTAAACAAACTATGGTATATAAATATGATGGCTCCATAAAAAAGAATTTAAAAATATGGATTCAAAGAAAACTGGGAAGGCTTGTATGAAATGATGCAGAGGGAAGTTGAAACAGGAAAACAATTTTACAAAAAGAGATTTGTTTAAAAAATTCACAGACAAGAATGCAACAAATAACCATAATCCCAAGTACCTATGATAAAACATACTACCCACCTCCTAATGAACTCAAGATACTTAATGAGAAATATATTTTTGGACTTGGTAGCTGTAAAAGTTGTATGCTTAAGTTATTACTTAAAACAAAAGCAAGCTCTACATAGGGGTTTTACAATTTCATGTACAATTTTCTCCATGTTTGTTTTATGTGGTATTTCTATAAGAAAAAGAACTTAATCCCCACTAACAAATGAGTCTTCCTTCATTCGCACCAGCTACATAAAAAAAATTATAGTTGTTCACACACCTCTAAACTACTGTATCCTCCTACACCCCTTTCCTTCAAGCTTTTTTCCTTTTTAGTCTTTTCTGTTTCACCACCCTGCTCCAGACCCCTTATGTTCTAATTTATAGCATCTGACTAGAACAGTCTTCCACTTCCTATCAGTTGAGTCCTCTCATTCCACTCACAGATTCACATAATGTTAGTACTAGAAGGAACTACAGAGATGGCCTATACAAACCTCCTCATTTTATTCATAAAGAAACTGAAATTCCCATTCTGGAGAGCAATCTGGAATTATGCCCAAAGGGCTATAAATAATTTCATACCCTTTGACCCAGCCACTTCTAGGGGTGTATCCCAAAGAGATCACAGAAGCGGGAGGAAGACTCATATGTACAAAAATATTTATAGCAGCTCTTTTTGTGGTGGCAAAGAATTAGAAATTAAGGGGATGCCCATCAATTGGGGAATGGCTAAACAAGTTGTGATATATGAATGTAATGAAATACTATTGTGCTATTAGAAACGAGGAGCAGATGGACTTCATATTTACCTGGAGAGGATTATACAAACTGATGCTGAGTGAGAAGAGCAGAACCAGGAGAGATTTGTACACAATTACAGACACAACATCACAACATATGTGTGACAACCAGCTTTGACAGACTTGACTCTTCTCAGTAATGCAGGGTTATAAGTCAAATCCAAAAGACTCATGATGGAGAGAGATGTCTACATCCAGAGAAAGAACTAGAAAGAACAGAGTTTGAATGCAGATTGAAACAAACTACCTGCTCTTTCTTTTTCTTGTTTGGTTTTGTTTCCTCTTTCCCATTGTTCATTCCATCTGATACAATCCGTCTTTATAACCTGACTAATGTATAATGTGAAAGTATTTGCAGATCCTATACTTGATTGTATGCTGCCATGGTGGGGAGGAGGCGAGGTGGGGAGGGAGGAAGAAAATTTGAAACTCAAGGAATTGTGGAACTGAATCTTGTAAATTAAAAGTAAACAAACAAATTAATAAAGACCAAAAAAAAAGGGGAAAAAAAGAAACTGAAATTCAAAAAGTAGAAGTGACTTTCAGGGGGGTCTGTGAAGTTGGATGGAAAAAAGATTACATCTTTAATTTCATGAACCAACTTCTAGGTAAAATTTATAATTTCTTTCAATTATGATTTTTTTTTAATTCCCAAAAGGTATCTATAGATTTTATTAGACTGCCAAGGGGGTCTATGACACAAAAGGTTAAAATCCTGTTTTGGATCGTTACCTAGAGTACTAGCTCATATATGTCGGAGGTTAAGACCTGAAACTAGTTCAAGCTCAGCACAAATACCACCTCTTCCATAAGGCTTTTCCTGACCCCTTCCTCCTCACTTGCCAATGACATTTTCCCATTACCTTGTATATTTTTTGTACATATTTATATCGGTACATTGTGACTCAGAAAAAATATAAGTTTCTTTTAGAGAGGGAATGCTTTAAAAAAAAAATCCCAGTAATAGTTCCTAGGACATAGTACATTATTGAGTCCAAGCCAACGTCATACAATGTATTAAAAATAAAAAGCAAAAAGAGTGCACTTTGATTAAAAAAAAAAACCTACAGGCCATCGAGAGAGTAATATCAATTTATCAATACCACTTACAAATTGCTCACTATGTGCCAGGCACTGTGCTAGGGATATAAAGACATATGTGTGTATACATACATACTTACATACACATACACACATATATATGGTGTTTGAAAAGTCTTAGGACAATGTTAAGCACTCTCCTCACCAACAATCTTCTCTCCTTATATATGTATATTTGTAATCTAATATTAACTGTTTAAGTTATATAGCTATATATATTTATGTATTATATACATATTTGTATATGTAATATGTGGATGTATGATGTGGTGTTCAGGCTCTACCCTGAGATCATGTCTCTGGAAGCCTCCCAATTTTTCAGCAGGCCCCTGTCCTGTGAAAAGAATTTTTTCTTGTTGTAGAACACATTCTCTTTTCGGAACAGAGCTGGTGTCTGGCCCAAGAATTTTTGCCCCTGGCTGGCTCAAAGACTCTTCCTCCTGCCAGATCCCCAAGGCCCATGTCTGACAGCTCCCTCAAAGTCTAGTATACTTCCTATAGTTTCCCATTCATAGCTCCCAAAGACACCTGGACCTTTAGATTACCTAATTAGTATCCCTGGCATTCCTTTCCCAAGCCCCTTTTCCATATAAACCCCAGCGCCAACATCACTCTTGCAGGTTCCCATAAATCCAGACGTTTGCCCACATTTGCTAAAGCATTACAATAAACTTAATTAAGAGAAGGCTTGAGTGTGTAAATTCATTCCAGGCAACTCTGCCTTGGCATTTTGGGGGATCCCAGCACCCCAAACCTGGTCATATATGTAATATATATGTTTATGTATGCATAAATATATATTATTTAATACTAATGTGAGCATCCCATAGGATATCCCAAAAACCTCAATGCAATTTTATGCTATATGTAATATTTAACACTATTATATTTTATATAGTGAGTGTTCCAAAAATCCTACTGCAGCTTTAAGCTTAATAGCTTAAAAATGCAGGAAGATGCATATGACATATAAATATATTATATAATGTAAATATATCATAATACACATAATAATGTATATATACATATATAGTGTGTATAGCACATATAGTTTCTGTGTCTACACACACGTCCGACTCTAGTGGGCAATTAAGAGTCCCTGCCTTCAAGGAAGTTACCAAAAATTTTCCAGACTCTCAGCTAATGCGTGAAACTCACCCACAAATTGGAAGCCGCTCTATCCTCCAAGTGACTTCACGATCGATGTGAGAACTTGAGCCATTCAAGAGAATATACCCTGACAACCTCCCATGTCCACATACAAGTCGGGGATTTGCTGGCCCCGAGGTCCTTAGATTTAGGCCTGGGAGATACCTCGGAGGCACTCTCTAATCTAACCCCTTTGTTTTTACAGTTGGGAACATGAGGTCCAGAGAAGGGAAAGGACTTGCCCAAGGTCACAAAGAGAGCGCAAAGCATCGGATGAGGGATTTGAACCTGGACACTCTTCTTTCCTTTCCAATTCTGGAATCCCACGAAACCTAGGAACTAATCCAGTTAAGCCTGTTCCCCTGGGAAGGAGATGTCCACCCACCCCCTCCCCACTTCTGATATCCTTATTGCAGCCTCGAGGGGGCGCACTGTACTAGGTCCACACAGAGGTACAAACTATGCGTTTATTGAGGCGCTTTGGAATGGAGGATGGACAAACTGAGATTGCCATTTATTACTCACCTAACTCCTCTCTAGTTGTAGAAGTGGGCAGGAACCCTTAAGGATGAGAAGGGAGCGCTCCTTCCTGCTGCTGGGTTAGGAGTCTGAAGAGATCTGAAAGGTAGAGGAGCAAAGACAGCAAAACCCCGCCAGGGAACATGAGAGCCTGGGTCGCAAGGTCCCTCTTAACCTGGGGAAGGGGTGAGACAGCCGAACTACAACTCCCAAGATTCCGCGGGAACCATTTTTACTGATTGGCTGCTACGTCTGAAAAACGGCTATGTTTGCCAATCGATGGAGGTTTCCATGCATAGTAACGACGAGGACCAATGGTAAGAAAGAAGTACCCAAGTATTCTAGTTGTGCTCCTGCCCTCAGGCGCCTCAGCTAAATAGTTCGGATTGTGTTCCAAAGGATTTTAAAACACCTGAAAGTGTTTTTGTGGCACAAGTTACTCACGTTGATCTCGTGTTTTCTGCTGTGCATGAAAGCGAGTTCCTCGGACCCGTCAGCTCCAGCTTATAAACTCACTGGGAGAACTAATTAATACTGTTCCAGGGCAGCAACATGCCTGTTAGCCAATGAAAAGTCTTAAGTCATGCAGTGTCTGGGTTACAAATTAATAAGATTATAACTTTAGAGTTGAGTGGGGCCTTACGGTGGGTCGTTGCGTCCAATTCCAAATTTTACAAATAATCTGTCCCTCTCTCTTCCCGTCCTCCATCTCTCTCCCTCCCCTCAAACTGACTGGGAGCTCCTTGAGGATACAACACCTTGCTCTACCCTGCTCCGTTATGCATTAATAGGTACCTAGGAAAGCCTAGCATAATATTGGGTATATATTAACCCTCAATAAATACCTCAGTTAAATTGAACTGCTAGCAGGTTTCTTAAAAAGAGTTTCTTTCAAGCTGTAATAACTAAATTGACCTTATTTTTTTATTAGAAGCAATGAGGTAAGATCCTCAAAGAGTTTTTTTCTTTTAAATATGTTAAATAATGCTCTTGAAGTCTTGTTTTAATTATTAATAAGATTTTGTGATTTTATTCTTGATTCACAAACCATTTCTTTATAGATAATGTGAAAGAAAAGTTAAGTCTGCTGAGGTTGAATTGGCACAAATTTCAAATGAGTAGAGCTTGGAACTAATATATTCTCACAATATTTGCTAATCTAATTTCATAAGCAGCTTATTTTTTTCCATGTACAGACTGCATTCTGAGAAGTTTAAAGTCCCCACCATCACTGCATCATGATGAGGATATGGTATTTAAAAATATAGATGTGGATAAATGCACTTCGTTATTTGAAATTTTTCTTAGTTTCATAATAGTGTGCCAAAAGGAGATGTAAAGTGGAATTCAGTCTTGTAGATTGTCAGAAAATGTCTTATTCTCCACACAGTTAAAATATAGTACTGGAGAAGAGCTCAGAGATCATCTACTCTAACCTTCTTATTTTAAAAGTGAAGAACCTGGCCTCAGACACTTAACTAGCTGCGTGTCCCTGGATAAGTCATTTATCCACGTTTGCCTCAGTTCCTCATCCATCAAATGAGCTGAAGAAGGAAATGGCAAACTACTTCAGTATCTTTGTCGAGAAAAGCCCAAATGGGGTAACAGAGTCAGACAACACAACCGAAATGACTAAACAACAACAAGCCTGAAACCCAAAGAGATAATTTGCCAAAGGTGAGAGACAAGTAATGGTAGTGTCCAGGTGTTTGGATTGCCAGGTCAAAAATCTGTTTACTATATTCTATAGTCTTTTCTCTGCCATTAGTTAAACCAAGCTATTTCACCTTTTAACCTCAATTTTTTTTTTATCTAAAAATGAAGGAATTAAGAGTACATGAACTCTAAGGATCCTTCCAACTCTAAATTTCCATGATCCCAGCAAAAGCTTCATTTTTGTGATTATGATTCCAAATGATATAGGATTTTAGGAACAGGAGGTACTTTAGAAGTTCCCTATGCCATCCCCTCTTTTTGCAAATAAAAGCATTGAAAGAAAGAGATTAAGTGAATTTCTCAAGGAGTAAATAGCAGGCCAAGATTCAAACTCAAGTTCTTTTTAAATCCAGTGATCTTTCCACTAGGCTAGGCTGCATTTCCATATGTGTAGGAATAAGTTGTGACTTAATGTCACTATTTGTGCCAAGAGATAAGGAATGGTAACTGATATTATACAAGGAAAGTATGTCTAATGGATTTATAGGGGAGCAGGAATGACAATCCCTCAGAATGAGAAGGTGTGAATGCTTTGCAATTGTACCTTTTGAGGGATCTCTCACATCACTAAGATCCAGGATCCACTAAAATATGTGACAAATTCAGTTACCTTTGTTCATTTTGGTGCCTCTTAGAAAATATTCTTAGTAGCTGGAATGGTCAAAAATAGCTATACACATATGCACCTACTGAAGAGCTTTTAGGAATCCCTATTTATCCACTGAACTAAATTGTAAGGTGTTTTAGAAGAAAATATTTAGATAAATGGGGTAAAACTTCAAAATTCAGAAGGCTAAACATGTTTTTGCTGATTTCACTTTAGAGCTAAATTGAAATGGGAAAGGGGAATAATCACATACTTACCCAGAAGGTAGAAAATCCAAATCAATACCAAAAATAATTTATCTTAGTTTATATTAAACAGTCTCAGATTTTTTTTAAAAGGGAAGAAATCCAGAATTATTAGTTAGTTTTAGATGAACTCTAAAAAAAGTCTATAAACCAGGATCATAAATTGAAAAATTAGTATATATCCTGTAGCCTACAACCTTTCACTCTGGGTTTACATTGCCTGGGTCTAACTTTGGGGCAGCCTCATAAAATTGTAACTCTGGCCTATTTTGCTCTCACCCAAAGTTACCTCTGGAAAATCTCTGAATAACATAAAACTTACATCTGGGTATTCCTATATGAGGGTAAGAAGGACCCAAACTCCCATAAAATCATACTAGGTAATAGCATATAATTGTTATTCTGCAGAAAACACATTAAAAGGATTCACAGTAGCTTGAAACAATCAGTGCAATTCCTCCTCTCCAAGGAGTCTCAAGTTCCCTTTGGAGTCTTCTACAATCCTCTAGACTCATAGTACAACCCGGTGGTTTGATCTCCCCATAAAAGAGGAACAAATGAGATTGCTAGACAGACTATCTGCTTCTCATCAGTTCCAATATAATCAGAATAACTCAGAGTGATAACAAAAGGAAAAGTCCTTGTCTCCTGCTCCCTCATGGCTTGGCTTATTTCCTTGTTGCTCAAATAACTGGAAACCACGTGCATGGTTTTATTCTTATCAAGAAGCTGGTATTGCTTGCTGCCTAAGAACTCCCTCTTGTCCCCATAGAAGGTTGGGTCCTAAGATTCTCTTGTATTCAAGAGAATGGCAGTTCCAAAACTTACTCTTCTCACTGTAGAGGGCTAGATTCCATGACTCTGGAACTTGGTAAAACTTAAAAAGGTAAAACTGAAGCTGACACTTGCCCAGGTACTCCCAGGCATTTTCTCTTTGGAAAGCTAGATTTCCTTCCTCTTCCTCCCCCCACTCCAAACACCCCCAGGGAGAAAGCTCAAGTGCCTGGGATTCGGGAGTTTTCTAATAAGTTAAGTCTCTCCTCTATCCAGGAGGCCAGAGTTCTGGAACTAAGACCTCAGTTAACTTTCCTCTCAGACCTAATTGGAGAGAATATTTGTAACTGTTCTGTGCCTCTGTTCCAAGAAAGCCATTCAAGATTCTAGGTGGCCAGAGGGGAGGAGAATGTATACATGCATAGGCTTCTTCCCTGACTCCCAAGCCCAGAACCCAGGTTTCCTTGTATCTCTGTTTCCCTGTAGGCCTCCAAAAAGAAAAAAAAAAATAATAACAAAAAGGGTCCACTTCCACAGCTGACTCCCTTTTAGAAGTACAAAACAAATAGGGGACTCCAACAGTGTAAGTCAGACATTAAAAAAATAAATAAGATATAATCAAAGTCCTAAACAAAGTTCTCAACATCCATAACATCCATCAGGAAACTTCTCTCACTAATCCGTTACAAGTATGATATATATTTTAGAATGATATACATAGAAGACCATTTGATAAAATAACAAGCAGTGTAATACATTATAATTAAAATGCAAAATGTGAAACAAAGAGTGATAGTAGACCTCTTTTATGAAGAGGTCAAGTTAACAAGAATTGGTGGTTACAAAGAAAGGCAAAATACTTCCTCTGAAGGAGCTCAAAGTCTAATCAGAAGACAATATGCAAACAAGTTATATACAGGATAAATTAGAGATTTTTTTTTAGAAGGTAGGAACCAACATTAAGGAGGACTGGGAAATGATTCTTGCCCAATGTAGGATCATACTTGAGACTTTAAAGAAGCTAGGGAAGTCAGGAAGCAGAGGTGAAGAGGGAGAGTATTCCAGGTCTGGGAAATAGCCAATGAAAATACATGAAGTCAAGGGACTGGTTAGTGTCTTGTTAGATCAGCAGCAAGAAGGCCAGAGTCACTGGATCCTATAGTATGTGAGTGAGAAATAATGTGGAAGAAGACTAGAAAGACAGGAAGATACCAGATTATGAAAGGCTTTAAAAGTTCTTAGGAGGTTAAAAAACCCTAGAAGATTTTATAGAATAGAAGAATCAGTAATTACAACCTAGCATACAAAAATGAACTATGAACTCTATTTTTCTTGACCTACTTTATGGTTATGCTTTGTTTTGGTTTTTTTTTTTTCAATCAGACCTCTAACTTCATTGATATAAAGAACTTTCTCAATCAATACAGATCAGCACCTGCTCCTGTTGATTTCCTTAGGAAAATCAGGAGATATGTATCTCTATAAAACAATGTGTTAAGAAACGTGAGATATTTTAGTCATATAAATTATAAGTACTATTAATTTGAAAATTTTGAGAAAAATGATCTGGCTAGAAAGACTGTAATTCTGAAATTCCCTTATCCAAATATAGTCTATTGGCTTGTCCTCTTCCCTCTGCCTTCCCTTATAAAACTCAGGTCTTTGTACTGTGACTTCCAATCCCTTGATCCTTCATTTCTCTCCTGTACTAATGATTCTTTCATCTTTTCTCCATCAACTCAACTCTCCACTGTCTTCATCTCTTGAATCCTAGACTCCTTATCATATCACAAATTATGCCCAGAAAAGCCTTAACCTTGAATCAAACTCCCAACATTCACCTCTACTGCTCCTACATATGTGCTGCTAAATTAATATGGAAAAAAATCACACAACTATTCTGACTGGTTGTAATGGGAATGCAAATTTGGAAGATCTTCCCTGCCCCTAAGCTAAAATGCACCTGAAGCCTGGGGAGGGAGGCTTGTTTTTCAGTAGATACTTCTTGATTGGCCAGTGAGTCAATGAGGTTGTTACATTCTCTGAGCCAGGAGAAGGCTATATAAGCCCTGATGTGTAGCTTTGTTTTGGGACTCACTTTGAGAAGTGTTCTGTGATTTGATCTGAATTCTGGGAAGCCATTGTTGAGAGTCCCCCGGCTTTGAAAAACCCAGAATGTGGAAACCCAGATGTTGACTGGGTATGGATGTAATGGTTGGACAGTTTGGAAAGCTGTCTATTTGATCTGTTAATGTCTTGATAATTCTGTGTGTATATTTTGAAGTTTGGGGTGCTGACCTTTTTCCCCTGAACAAGGTAAACGATATATGTCTGACTGATTAAAGTAAGCTTGTTAACCCATTTTGAGTTGCTTTCCTTTAACAAAGCAGATCCAAGAACCTGTATGGGCATCAAACCCTGAGGATGCTCTTGGGGTGCTTGCTGCTACAAAATGGCGTCATGAACAGGATCTGCAGAGTAAAAGGAAAGTATGGGGGCTGGGATAATTGTTTGTTTCCCAGTTGTGGTAGCCGTGATTCTGTGGAGCTGTGGAGCAGGAGAGAAGAATGGCCTGCATGAGCTGAGAGCAGGAATGGTGAGCTGCCTGCATCGGGACCTGGGCAGAAGCCAGGAGCGGCTGCCACCTGCGGGAGGAGAAGGAACCCAGGAGTTCGGAATTCAGCCACAGGAAAAGATAAGAACTGAGCAGCAAAGCAGGGGCACTGAGTGTGTTTCCTGGCTGCTTCCCACAGTTTGGGACCCTGGGGGAGGATGGACTTGTGACTATGGTGGGTGGGATGAAGTGCCTTGTATCCCCAGGGACCCCACCTTGTTGGTTTTGTTGCCCAGCCCCTTCTCTGTGCTTGGAGGCAGGGCCTGGAGCTGTGTGAGGGGAAGGATACCCCTCCCCCAGAGAGCTTTGTTTGAACTCTTGTTTTGAATTCAAGTGATAATGCTCTCTATGTACTTTGTGTTTGTTTAAGGGCCAGTGGCCACTTTGGTAACTTTAGTTCTGTACTTTGAAAATGTGACCTAAGAGATGTTTAGTGCTAATTCAAAAGTAAATTGTCTATGCTATGGGCATGAAAGATCTTGGGGCCTAATGTAATGGGAATGCAAATTTGGAAGATCTTCCCTGCCCCTAGGCTAAAATGCACCTGAAGCCTGGGGAGGGAGGCTTGTTTTTCAGTAGATACTTCTTGATTGGCCAGTGAGTCAATAAGGTTGTTACATTCTCTGAGCCAGGAGAAGGCTATATGGGTAACCTGTTGTAATGTAATGCCAAGGAAAGGCAACTTCCCAGGTTCAAAATACCAGCATAGGTGCTCTCTATTTTATTCAGTAACAAACCCAGAACAGAGAAGATCAAAACAGGACATCATTCAAAATACAGCATTTACTAAGTGTGATTAAATCATCTCCAAGGCCTACCCCACCCCAGGACTTTCCAATCATTCAATCAATTACAAAGTCTCTGTTCCAAATACTTCTCCACCCCTAGGCTATACCTTAATTAAGTCCACCACAAAGCCCCTCTTCTCAAATGGAGATTAGTTTCCAAACATAAGTAAAATACATTCATTTGCTCAACCATAGAACACAAAAAGGTCAAAAGTTCCCCACCCCTGGATCACAATTGAATCTACCCCAGAGTTACATCAAGTTTAAACACAGCACTTAATACCCAAATGGAGGTCTTTTCTTCATCTTGACACGAGGCAAGTTCTCAGCAATCTTAGTTCCTGGGGAGACAAGGCTTAGCAAGGCCATAAGATACATTGCCAGTCCCTTCATGAATTTATCCTCTGTCTGTAGAACAGTCCTAGAACCCCTGAACACATTAGCAAAGCCCTCTCCCAGGATTTCTGTAAACATACAACAAGAAAATCCTTCTTCAGGGCTTCTGAACCAACAGAAAGGCTCCCAGACCCCTGCAACAACAGCACTGTCCTTCACCAGTGGACAGTATTCATTCTGTCTGCCGGACAGTCTCCAGACCCCTGCAACAACAGTACTGTCCCTCACCAGTGGACAGTATTCACTCTCAGTACTGTCCCTCACCAGTGGACAGTATTCACTCTCTGTCTGCAGGACAGTCTCAGGCCTTCTTAACCAAATGCCAGGTTCCAGGACTTCTTCAACAGGACAGTCTTTCACCAGTGGACAAATCTGGCAAAATAACATCAAAACAGACAGACAAAGTACCAGCAAAACAGCCATGTCTCCTCAGTCCTTGGCAGCTCAGGGGGCAGGTCTCAAAAGTCCAGGGCAATTCAAAGCGGCCACCAGCAATCTCTTAGTCTCTCCCTCTCCACGAGGTGCTGCTTCCAAAAAAAAACTTCCGCCTCTCTCTTGTCTCTCCAAATCTACATCACCAGCTCCTCCCACTTCAGGACTTTCTTTTCACATCAACAAGCCCATCCCACAGGTGGGATTAACAAATTCTGGGTTTTAATACAATCAATTTGAAAACCAAGCCAATACAGGGGAATCTTTAATTGCCATTACTATCACACCTGTATGGGCAGCAAACCCTGAGTACGTGCTTGGGGTGCTTGCTGCTACACTGGTCCACTACAAATTTATGTTAAACAACCTCAACTGGGTCCTCACTACTGCTAGGCAATCTCTACTTTTACTGGAGTATGGCCAAATGTGAATGCTACAGTTTCTTGGAGCCACAAGTAAGAGTTGGGTGACAAGTAGACACCAAAGGTAGATGAGAAGCCCTGAAATGGGTGAGGCAACCTCTTATACCAGAGATTCTAGTCCTCTATGAACACCTTATAATCCGGAAATCTATCGACCTCATATAAAGAATCCCTGATGTAGACTTTACTTAAGGGCTTGTAGTAATGAAGATCTCATTACCACATCATGATTCACTATGAGAAAAATGGATTTTTCTCAAGATCTTAATATGGTACCCTTCATTAAAAACAAAAATAAAATCTGTTAGATCCAAATATTCTGAATCATTAGATTTTATCATCTTCTGTAATCTGTTTAGTGAATTAAGAAGAAATGTGTCAGGGGCAGCTAGGTGTTGCAGTGAATAGAGTCAGGAGGACCTGAGTTCAAACACTGTCTCAGACACTTGACACACTTGCTAGCTGTGTGACCTTGGGCAAATCACTTAACCCCAACTGTCTTGCCTTCCCCCCTCCAAAAAAAGAAGAAATGTGTCAAGATAGGTAATCTAAGGTTAAAAATGTATTGGGTAGGGTAGTTGGGGAAAATAATTAAAAAACAATTATATTTGTGTATGCCAGTAGAAACTATGGTATGACATACTTTCTTAAGAAGTTTGAGTTCTGTTTTCACACCAAAGTTGTAAGCTAAAGAGCTTTTTTTTGTTGGGTTTTTTTTTGTCTGTTTTATTTTGTTTTTAGGATCGAGTATTCTCCAAGGAAGTTTTGAAGCTATAAAGTTCATCCATTGTTGAAAATACAGCCATACTGATATTAACACTAATAGAAAGAACCAAATAAACTATCAATTATATTTATGGTTAATTAATATTTCTTGTACAACATATTCTACTACTAATTGGGTAACCAAAACATAACTGTCTCTTGTTTTATCCAAACAACATACTTATAAAAAGTTATATGAGTTCAATTATTGCAAATAGAATTATATTTTGTGTACATGGGAAACTAGCTATTTAAAAGAACTCTGTAGAAATCACACTTATATAAAAAGACAATCATGCCCTAATTTACATTTTTTAAATTCAAATTTTTAGTATATTGTGTTTCCTAATAATGAGGCACATCAGTCTTGGATTGCTTTTTCACAAAGAATTTCACAAATCCGTAGAATAAAACCACAGACAATGAATAGAATTAAGCCAAAAAGAATGTAAACACATAGAGAAAATACTATAAAAGTATATGGAAAGAGAAAACTACTGATTTAAGATACTCAATAAAAAAGACATGCTATAAAAAGTAGTAATCAGAAGAACTGGGTTCAGTTGGGTAACCTTGAACAATTCAGTCAACAAGCATAGACTTGAAGACCTTTATCATTCCAGTTACCATCCTATGCATTTGTGCTTCTTCACAACCTGACCCTTTCTTTACAGTCTTTTAAGAAAGTACTCCCCTCCCCAAATTCTGAGGTCTAGCCAGAGTGACCTTCTCATATCTCACACACTCTCCTCCTTCCCCCATCCCTGTGCCTTAGCATGGAGTGTCACCCATTCCTGGTATGCCTCTGTAATGCGAATGTAAATTTTAAAGATCTTCCCTGCCCCTAGGCTAAAGTGCACCAGAAGCCTGGGGAGGGAGGCTTGTTTTTCAGTAGATACTTTTTGATTGGCCAGTGGGTCAAAAAGGTTGTTACATTCTCTGAGCCAGGAGAAGGCTATATAAGCACTGATGTGTAGCTTTGTTTTGGGACTCACTTTGAGAAGTGTTCTGTGATTTGATCTGAATTCTGGGAAGCCGTTGTTGAGAGTCCCCCGGCTTTGAAAAACCCAGAATGTGGAAACCCAGATGTTGACTGGGTATGGATGTAATGGTTGGACAGTTTGGAAATCTGTCTACTTGATATTTCTGTCTTGATAATTATGCCTGTATACTTTGAGGTTCAGGGTGCTGACCTTTTCTCCTGAACAAGGTAAACGATATATGTCTGACTGATTAAAGTAAGCTTGTTAACCCATTTTGAGTTGCTTTCCTTTAACAAAGCAGATCCAAGAACCTGTGGTAGCTGCAAACCCTGAGGACGCTTGGGGTGCTTGTTGCTACAGCCTCCATTCTCATCTCTGTCTCTTAAAATCTCTGGCTTCATTTAAGATTGAAATCAAAGTGACCATTTCTTCCAAGAAGCTTTTCCTGGTCCCAACAGTTTCTAGTTCATTCCTCTTCGATGATGAATTTCAGTTACTTTATATTTTATGTTATATGTACTAATTTATGTATGTTTTCTTACCTATCAAAAAGGTTTTGACTATATTTGAAGGTAATGACTATTTACCCTCGACAGAGTAAGGACTATTGTTGCTTCTTTGTAGCCATATTGCTTAACACAATGCAAGGTATACAGTAAGTGCTTTATATATGCTTTTCATTGACTGATTAAGGGAAATTTGATGGTGTCTTACTATTGTCTTTCTTACCTTGGGTATTTTTCTTCAGCCATTTCCAATGCATTGTAAAATGCATTTTTCTTAGCAGAGAAAATAAAAGCAAACTAAGACATTAGCAGTTCTGCCTTTCCAGTGATGTCTGTTGACAGCCTCCTAACCACCATAAGCAAAGATCTTCTCTTTTGTTTAAGTATCCTTTGTCTCCCAATACAGCTAAGAAAATGAAAACTAAACAAATACTCTTATCTATTTGTGGTCAGCCTTCCTGCCAGCCTCAGTTCATTAAAAGCCTTAGCACTTTGGCACTATAAGTATCCCACATTTACGTTAATACTCTTTTACTTTTCTCTTTTAAATCTAAGTTGGTTGGTGATTTCCCCATGTCCCCTTTTCACTGGTTGTCCTCCATACCTGGAATATTCTCCCTTCTCATGTTTGCTTCATTGTTTACTTTAAAGACTCAGATCAAAAATTCTATAGAAGGGTTTTCTCAGTTTCTCATTCTCCCTCCCCCCCTCAACTGATAATGACTTTCCTCTGAGATCACCTTCAATTTGCACTATATATATCCAATGTGGTCATAGTTATTTCTATATTTCTTCCAAATAGAATGTGAGTTCATGGAGGGCAGGAAGCATGTTTTTGCCTTTTTTCATATCCCTGTTCTTTGTAGGGTACCCTGCAAAAATTAAATACTTAACAAATGCTTGTTGACAGACTTTTTGACTATATACACATTTGCCCTCTGGAAAAATCTTTTTTTTTCTTCATTGAATTTTTTTCCTTCTGTATCTTCAGGATTTTATTCTTGAACATATCTCAACCCTTCCTACACTGACTTACCCTGAAGCATTTTAGTTTGTGGAATTCTAACTATATTTCCTCTGAATTTTTGAAATCTGCTTTCCCAAAATCAAGGATGCATGTAATACTATACTTAGATTTCCTTACTTCTATCATAATCTCTAGAAGAAAGTAGTCACTTCCTCCCTACCACTCTAAGGTTCTGATCATGTCCATCTGTAATGGGAATGGGAATTTTAAAATCTTCCCTGCCTCTTAATAAGCCTAAGGGAATTTGAAGACCTTTCCTGCTTTGAAGATATACCCTTCCCCCTTATATGCTGAATGTAATCACATGGAGCCTATGGTAGGAGGAGTTTGCTGAAGGTACATCAGAGCCCACAAGAAGCTGGGAATCAGAGCAGTTAGAGACTGGAGGGAGGAGAGGATGCACCCAGGGAAACAGTTAGGCTTGTGAGTAAATGTTGGTTTGTGGGAAGGCTAAAGGATTCTGTGGCTCTCTGTGCCATTATGGCTTATTAACTTCTTTGCTTCTATGATTGGATCAGCTTACTGGTTTTGGGATTTGTTTTTCTGGTATCTGAATAAATATTTTGCTTCTGTCTTAAATATGGAGAGTCTGTTATATTTTGTTATTGCACTCTATGCCAGCATATTTACAGTAGCCTTTGGCACTGTGAATATTGTGTTGGCACTACACCATCCTAACAATCAGTTCAGTGACCTTCTTTGGGCTTTTTTATATATAAAATAAAGTTGAAACAGGTAATCCCTTCTAGCTCTTAAAATTCTGCAAAGAAAGTAAAGACCAATACTGGAAAACACTTTAGGTACATTGACAGCAAAGATATGGAATAGGAATAGAGCAGGTTTGTGTTGACATTTTGAGATGATTTCTGTCAAGAGCAAAGAACACGATAGTGGTGCCTCAGTCATTGTAGGTTATAGATGATGTTCTGATTCTGGATCATAGAATTATAGAATTAGAACTGGTTGGATACTGAGAGGCCATGTAGACCATGCCCTCCCATTTTACAGATGAAGAAGCTGAAGCCTAAGAAGGGTAAATGACTTGCCCAAGGTCAAACAAGTACCAGGCATGGCAGGATTTTAACTCAGGTCATCTGACTCTGGTCAAAAGTTATACATCTAGATAACAGTGACTGACAGTTGGTGGAATAAAATGAGTTATCCACAAAAGAAAATCTGATGAAAGCATAAAGTGAATTAATGAACAAATGAAAATGCATTTATTAAATGTCTGCTGTGCTCCAGGGACAAAAATACAAAACTGAGACAGACCCTGTTCTTAAAGAAGCTTATGTTCTGGTTGGGGAAAAAAAAAAAAACCACCACAAAAAGGGAGTTCTGATTAGGGTAGGAAGCTTTTTGCCTGTAGGAAGAGTGATAAACAGAGCCCTTGGGCAGAGAAGAGAGCAAGAAGTCCATGGAAGGATAGAGTGTGAAACATGGTGGGGGACTAGCTGAATGTAATGGGTTAGTGGAGTTGTCCCCAAGTGTAATGGGAATGCAAGTTTAAAGATCTTCCCTGCCCCTAGGCTAGAGCGCACCTGGAGCCGGGGTGGGAGGCTCGTTTTTCAGTAGATACTTCTTGATTGGCCAGTGGATCCAAAAGGTTGTTACATTCTCTGAGCCAGGAGAAGGCTATATAAGCCCTGATGTGTAGCTTTGTTTTGGGGGCTCACTTTGAGAAGTGTTCTGTGAGTTGATATGGATTCTGGGAAGCCGCTGTCCAGAGCCCCCCGGCTTTGAAAAACCCAGATGTTGATTTGATATGGATGTAATGGCTGGACAATTTGGAAAGCTGTTTACTTGATCTGTTTCTGTCTTGATAATTCTGCCTGTATACTTTGAAGTTTGGGGTGCTGACATTTTTCCCCTGACCAAGGTAAACGATATATGTCTGACTGATTAAAGTAAGCTTGTTAACCCCTTTTGAGTTGCTTTCCTTTATCAAAGCAGATCCAAGAACCTGTGGTGGCAGCAAACCCTGAGGATGCTTGGGGTGCTTGCTGCTACACCAAGACAGCTCATTCCCCAGGGCAAAATTTAATAGCTGAGTGGATTAACTCCTCCAGAAAAAAAAGAGGATATGATCTCTGGAGATCTAATCTAAAAGGTTCTCTTCCAGGTGAAAATGGGGTGGGCAGCAGCAGGGCTAATGGTAAGATTTTGTGGGTGGATAAGAAGAAGCATTTTCAATGTCATGAGTGTAAGAAGTGAGTTTAATGTATAAATAAAGTGAGTTTTATGTATAAATGTACAGAACCAAAAGTGAAATCAATGTCAGTGGTCCATGGGAATGAAATTGAATGAACTGACTTAATGGAAAAATATTAAGAGACCAAATACATGTGGTTTAATTAACAAAGGAGGCATGATAGCATGTATACTCATTAACCTAAAATAAGGGGAGTACAATGAGGATTGGGAATGAGGGAAGATAAATTAAGTTCAAAAACAACTACTAGAAAAGTTTCAGCATTTCACATTGCAGAACAAAAATCCCCAAGAGAGCTGTAGAATCCCTATCCTCTGAGAAATATAAACTCAACTATATAGATACTGCAGAGAGAGATTCTAATTGTCTAAAAATAGATCAGAAATGTAGTTATTGAAATGATTTAGAAAAAAATCCTTTCCACCTACTTTTTCTTTTATAGTTCTCTTCTTGCCTCTTGCCATCATCTTATGTGACTTCAGTATTAACAATGGTCACCCTTCTAACTCTCTGACCCCTTGGTCCCTCAATCTCAATTTCCCTGGCTTTCAGCCACTAACCTCAAGAAAGAGCATTAAACTTCATGCTTTCTTACCTCTGATGAAACTGCTCTCACCAAAGTTGCCAATGATTTCTTGATTTTCAAATCCAATGGCCTTTTCTCAATATTCATCTCTAGTGACCTCTTTGCAGCATCTGACACTATTGACTGCATGAGTATGCACAGAGTATGCGGATTCATGACACTGCTTTCTCTTTATTATCATTCTACTCATCTAACCACTGTTTCTGTTTTCTTTCCTGGGTCATCATCCATATCACATGCCCTAATTGTGTGTATATTCTATGACTCTACTTTGGGCCTTTTTTTTTCTCTCTGCAGTGTCACTTGGTAATCTTATTAGCTCCCATGGTTCCATCATCCCTTCACAAATGATTCTCAAATCTAAATTTGCAGTCCATCTTTCTCTCTCTCTTAAGCTTGAGGCCCAGATCACTAATGTAGAACATTTCCAATAGGATATCCTATACTCATCTCAATCTCCAGAAGAGAACTAATCATATTTTCCTCAAAAATCTACCCTTCTTACAAACTTCTTTATTTCTACTGAAGATATCATCATTCTTTCAGGTTCCCAGGTTCTACCCAAGGAATTATCTTTATCTCCCTCATCCCACATATCCAATCAATTGTCTATACTCCTTTTAGATGCTCACCTTTGATTCTTTGACTTTTGAAGATAGATAGACAGACAGACAGACAGATAGATAGATAGATAGATAGATAGATAGATAGATAGATAGATAGATAGATAGATGATAGATAGATAAGTATTTATTAAATGCTTATTACATTGAAGTCACTATGCTGTGCATTGGAAATACAAATACAAGCAAAAAGATAGTTGCTATCCTGGAGTCCCTACATTTTCGTGGAAGAAGTCAACACAAAAAGGAGCTAAAAAACTGGTGGAAGGGTATGTGGAAACAACACACATTGTTCTTTCCTGATTTTCCCCCTCTTTCAATCTTCTTTTGTTTCCTCCTTCCCTGTAAGAGGTGAATGTATCGCTCTCCACTTTTTTTCATTATATTCTCTCACTTTACTATAAAAGTTCATGGATTTATGAGTAATAGAAAGTTACTCTCTTGTTGCCAAATGAGCATTGGCAGCTACTCTACACAGACAAATGATCTATTCCTTTTATCCTTGATAATGAGATTTCACAAGGCTATTTAGAATTCTCACAGGAACATAACCTTGGGGATTATGTTATTTTTCATCCTTGTATCTAAAGCACCTATGCCTTCCACATAGTAGGGGCTTAATAAATGTTTATTGAATGGAATTGAATTGAACTTTTCCCAGTCTCCTCAACCCCCACATGCACATGCTGAGAACAATTGACTTTGACTAATAGGCACTATGTAAAATGAAAAAATGTTACAAGTTTCTTTATAATCACAATTTTAAAATCAGAGGCAAAAGTTGGGCAGCTGACAGTATTAGTTCTTTATGTAACACACTGCCAGAAGGAGGAAGAAAAAAAAGAATATGCATATTTTTCATGTGTTAAAGATTAGTGTTATACTTTTACCCCTTCATCTTGTACTTGATTGGTATTTGTCTGGGTATGAAAGATTTGTTTCATTTTTCACCTAAGTGGATCATTTGATATTTTCCCAAAGAAAATTTAGGTATGGAAACAAAATATTTTCACTAAAGGGATCAGTTAGGATAGGATTGATGGGGCAAAATCAGAAATAAATCTTGGAATCAGCCTGATGCTTTTGGTATTTTGATAATCCTGGTGTTAAAGTCATAATATTTCACATGCTTTCATGCCTTCGAGATATAGAGATGAGAAGATTAAAGGCTTAGGATAAAATAAATAGGGAATAAGAGCAAAAATAAAAGGGAGGACTCAGAATTGAGTTATATGCTATATGAGTAGTTTGTATATTTTCAGATTAAACAGCTTAGGTCACCATTGAATCATGCTTTTGTTGAGGGCACATAAAAGAAGTTATAGTTATGAATCAAACCATAGTTGATTATACATATATACATATATATATATATATGTAGCCTTTACAAAGATCTTTTAACAAATTATCTCCTTTGATGCTCACAATAAACCCATGGTGTGGGTGTTACCACCTCTATTTTATAGATAAGGAAACTGAGGAACAGATAGGTTAAGGGACCTACCCAAGGTCATATATCTAGAAAATGGCAAAACAGGAATTTAAAACCAGTTATTTTTATCTTTTGTTTTATATTATAACCATATCCAACTGTGCCCTGCCATCTCCACTCCTTCCCACTAGAACCTTTCCTTATAAAATAAAAAATTTTTAAAAACCAACTGACACATCAGTTGCATTCAATAATACATACAACATGCTATCCCCACAGTCCCCTTCCTCTCCAATGAAAGATGGGTATATTAATATTTTCTTGTAGATCAAATACATCCATCCATACATATATGTGTATATATCTTTGTTCTCTACTCTGCATAAGTTAATACAATTTTCCTTATGTATCTGTGAATTCCTCTTAACAGCACTTCTTCCCACACGATATTCTATGATATTCATGTGAACAATTTGTTTAGCTTTTTTCCAATTGATATATATTGTTTCTGGACTAGATGAGTAGGAAAAACAACAAGATGGAGTATCCTTCCCACTTGCTTTCTCTTTGCCCCTTACTTGACCCTTCCTGACCAGGTCCCATGAAGCAGCTTGAGAAGAAAAGCAGCAGAGATCACCATTCCACATGGATGAGCTGGGAGTCAATATTTACAAGACTGAATCATCAAATCTTATCATCTGCCCTCCTACTACACCCTCAAGTCCTAGTATTACCATCTGCCCTGCTACTGTAGTCTGTAGATGCCCTCAGGTCTTGTCATTTGATGTATCCTAAGACTTCAGGGTCTTATGATTCATTCCTTTAATGTACCCTTAGGACTGAATTATTTTATTTGTGTTGTCTACCCCAGTTAGAGTGTGAGGTCTATGAGAGCAGTTACCGTCTTAATTTTTCTATTTGTATCCCCAGCACTTGTCTTTGCTCATAAGCAATGAATAAATACTTTTTCATTCAATCATTTATCCATTCATTTAATTTGTCATTTGTTACTAAAAATCAGCACTGTTACAAATAGTTTGGCTTATAAAGGACCCTTCTTTCTGTCCTCAGCCTCCTTGGGATATATTCAAAAGGGTATAGACATTTTAGTCTTTTTTTTTCCTAGTTCCAAATTGGTTTCCATAATGGTTGGATTACTTAATATACCTCTTGCCCCTAGGTCATTTATTATTTCTGTCTTTTGTCATTTTTGTGAATTGCCTAATTGTGAGTTTTAATTTGTATTTTTTGTTCTTAGTTTAAAGTAATATTTCATATATTTGTCACTTATGAAAAAAAAAAACACATATACATTTTAGTAAGCATATGGCCTCACTGTTATAAATTCAGAAAAAGGCAAACAGGAAGGGGATTCAACCCCAAACCAAAGATCAAAGGAGATAGAATTGTTTTACCTGAAGAAACTACCCTACCCATGGCAGGGACATGATAGCTAACTTCAAGTACAGTTATATGAAAGAGTTCTCACACAAGTCTTACATGGCCCCAGAAATCAGAACTAGGTTCCAATTTAGATGCAGAAAGGTAAATTTAATCTTGATACAAAGGGGAAATTAATCAATCTTTGGGACTGTCTAAATGTGAATTGGATGGCTTCAACAGGGAGTGTATTATTACTCACTAAAAGTTACAGAGACTGGAGACTATGGTATCCATCCAAGGAATACCATAAGTAAGATTTCTACTCTAGACAAGAGTAGAACTATATGACCTCAGAGGTCCCTCCTAGTTCTCAGATTCTGTAATTCACTGCACTAATAAAATTGTGTAAATTTAAAATTATATAAATAACTATACCACTAAGATGAGTACATCTTAGTTTTCACTAGACCCCAAGAAGGCACCTTGGAGTTGCAAAACTCAGTCAGATTAAGCCAATGGACCAGCTACTTGAACACAGATAAAAATATTTCTATTCAGTGTATCAGGGCGATCAGCAGCAATAGAATTGAAGGAGCACACAAACTGCTTAAATGGAATTTAACATTATTAATTATTATTATATTTGCTGAATTAAGGGTTACTTGTCGTTCATTTTATGGCATACTACTGTATTCCACACTAGAAATGGAACTCATTTCTAGTATTTTATTCTGAAAGTTACTTTTGCCACCGTATGCTTGTTATGACTTTCAATACTTATTCTAATTCTTACCTTCACTATCCATTCTTTCCCTGTGTTCATATGATGCTATTCCACTTTAGCAGAAAATCAGTTGCTTTTGTTGGAGAATACTAATTCATTAAGAAGAAAAATGAATGATTAACATTGTCTCTCAGGCTTATTATAGCTCTTTGCCCCAAATGATTTTATTTCAGCTTATCTTCAACTGACTTTCACCATTTCCCTCTCTTTTAAAATATTTCATTCTTAGTTATATCGCACTTAACATTGCATCACTCATCTATGGTAAAATTTTTCTTTTACAAACCTCAGGGAAGGTTCAGGCCTTTGCCATGAATTCATCAGTAGCTTATTGTCATCTTTATGACAATATCATTTTCTTCCTTTTGTTCCCATCTTAAACTGGACCCAATCCTCTTATTGTTTGTTTCTTGGTTACAATATGCTAAAATTAATGTAAAAACCCAAAGAACATTGAGAGGATTTGCTTGAACCAGCTAAAAATCCATTTAAAAAAATCAACTCTGGTCTAATTTTTTTAAAAAGTTATTATGCCTCTGTGAATTATGAAAAGGATGAGTTGACATTCATAACAATTGTTATATAACTATTAGTAATGTAGTACACTAACCTCAACTGTGATCATTAACCATTTTATAGCTTCAAGTAAATATCTCCATAGAGCAATAGTTAAAAACAGGGGGGGAAATTACTTGAAATGTATCAAGATTTGTGTTTTAATAGTAAAAAAAAAAAAAGTGAGAGAATAACTTTGAAAAGGTTGTTTGAATCAATATGGAATAGTTGATTTTGTTTTTTATTCTTTTATTTTTTAATTAATTTGTTTCCTTTTAGTTTACAGGATTTAATTCCACAATTCCTTGAGTTTCACATTTTGTCCGCCTCCCTCCCCTTCTCCCCATGGCGGCATATAGTCAAGTATAGGATCTGTAAATACTTTCACATTATACATTAGTCAGGTTATAAAGACGGATTGTATGAGATGAAATGAAAAATGGTAAAGAGGACATAAAAACAAACAAGAAAAGGAAAAAGATCAGGTATTTTGCTTCCACCTAGATATAAACTCAGTTCTTTCTAGTTCTTTCTCTGGATGCACATATTTCTCTCCATCATGAGTCTTTTAGGATTGACTTATATCACTGCATTGCTGAGAAGAGTCCAGTCTATCAAAGTTGGTCATCACACATACGTTGTGTCTGTAATTGTGTACAAATTTCTCCTGGTTCTACTCTTCTCACTCAGCATCAGTTTGTATAAGCCTCTCCAGGTAAATATGAAGACCGTCTGCTCTTCCTTTCTTATAGCACAATAATATTCCATAACATGTATATACCACAACTTGTTCAGCCATTCCCCAATTGACGGGCACCCCCTTAATTTCCAATTCTTTGCCACCACAAAAAGAGCTGCTATAAACATTTTTGTACATATGAGTCTTCCTCCCACTTCTATGATCTCTTTGGGATATAACCCTAGGAGTGGAATTGCTGGGTCAAAGGATATAAAAGTATTTATAGCCCTTTGGGCATAATTCCAGATTGCTCTCCAGAAAGGCTGGATCAGTTCACAACTCCACCAGCAATGCATTAGTGTTCCAATTTGCCCACATCCTCTCCAGCATTTGTCATTTTCCTGTTTTGTCATCTTAGCCAATCTGACTGGTGAGATGTGGTACCTCAGAGTTGTTTTGATTTGCATTTCTCTAATCAATAGTGATTTAGAGCATTTCTTCATGTGCTTATAGATAGCTTTAATTTCTTTCTTTGAAAATTGCCTGTTCATATCCTTTGACCATTTATCAATTGTGGAATGACTTGTATTCTTATAAATTTGACTCAATTCTCTGTATATTTTAGAAATGAGTCCTTTGTCAGACACATAGGTTGTAAAGATTCTTTCCCAATTTCCCACCTCCCTCTTAATCTTGGTTACATTGGCTTTGTTTGTACAGAAGCTTTTCAATTTCATGTAGTCAAAATTATCCATTTTATATTTTATAATGTTCTCTAATTCTTGTTTAGTCACAGTTTTTCCCTCTCCACAAGTCTGACAGGTAAACTATTCCTTGTTTTACGAGACTACTTACAGTATCAACCTTTATACCTGGATCATGCACCCATTTAGACTTGATTTTGATATATGGTGTTAGATAATGGTCTATGCCCAGTTTCTGGCATACTATATTCCAGTTTTCCCAGCAGTTTTTGTCAAACAGTGAGTTCTTATCCCCAAAACCAGGGTCTTGAGGTTTATCAAACAATAGATTACTATAGTCATTGACCTCTGAATCTTGTGTGCCTAATCTATTCCATTGATCCACTCTTCTATTCCTCAGCCAGTACCAAGTAGTTTTGATGACTGCTGCTTTATAATACAGATTGAAATCTGGCATAGCTAGTCCACCTTTCCTAGCATTTCTCTTCATTAATTCCCTTGATATTCTGGACCCGTTATTCTGGAATAGTTGATTTTCAACCTTTAATATGTTCCTTCAACTGATTTTCTTCATGTGTCTTATAAATAGCTAATAGACTTTTTAATTTTAATTGTCAAACACCTGTTTTGTTACTTGAGCTCAGAAAATATATCTAATTGGTATGAAAGAGGAATGGAATGAATGGACATTTGGAGAAAGATGGCATCATCAAATTGAAAGCTGATAGGGATCTTAGATATAAACTAATCCAATCTCTCCTTTGACTGATAAAGAAACTAAGGTCCAGAGGTGTTAAGGGATTTGCCCAAGGTCACAGAGGTAATAAATAACAGCCAAGTTCAAATCCAGTCCTTAGCTTCAGAAACATAAAATTATTCACCACATTCCACCTCATACTTATTCTCCCCCAGATGTCCAGAACATGCAGGACAGACGATAAAAGCATTAGAGGGTACAGACTAGGAAGAGTAGAGACCTTTCTGTGACCTCACTCTGATTATGTGTAAAGTTGATCTAATATTTGTTCTTCTCCCTTTCCCTTCCTTTCATTGTACATAGTATTATTTATCTATTCCTGAAAAAATCACCCAGGTGATATGGACACCAAGTTTTAGAGAAAGGCACAGTATTTTTTAGAACCTCTAGCTCTCATTTGGCAATTTGCTTTCAAATTGTCTCAAAATACAAGCTTATAGAGTAAGCTCCTTGAGGGGCTTATTTCATATATCTTTATATTCCTCACAGGGCTTGAAGCTGTGGCATGCCAAGGGCTTCAGATAAATGTTTCTAGATTGCTTGAAAGGAACAAGAAAAGTCATGCTAGAAGCTTGAGAGACTCATCAATCCAAGAACATTTATTAAATTCCAGGTATGTGCCAGGCACTATACTACATCCTGGAGAAAAGAGTGGAAAAGAAGTGACCCCCACCCCTTTTCCTCTTAGTAAAACAGTTTTTTAGCCTAACCCTAAACTTATTCATTTCTGCCTTTCATTTATTAAGCACGTATTATGTGCCAAGGACCACAATAAGTGCTTCGCAGATATCTCACTTGATTCTCAAAACAACCTAGGGAGCTAAGTACTATAATTATTCACATTTTGCAATTGAGGTAACTAACCCAGGGTTAAATAGCTAATAAATGCAATCTAAGGCTGGATTTGAACTCAGGTCTTCCTGACTCCAGACCTAGTGTTCTATTGATGGGGTGCTTGGGATCTATGTTTGTAAAATCTATTTGTAAACTCAATTTGTAGTACCAATTTGTAACATCAGTAATGATGGGGTGCTTGGGATCTATATTTGTAACAGTCTGTAAAACTTTGTAACATCATTTTGTAAAACCAGTTTGTAAAATCACACTCCATCCCCCCCCCCCAGTCTCAGAGAATTAACTCTGTCCCTTCCCCCCCCCAGCTTCAAAGCATTAATTGTGCCCAGCAACAACTCATGAATTGTTTATCTCAGCCTTGAAACACTAACAAGCTATACCTATCAATTCTTCACAAAAGTATTTATAAACATTCCAGCTTAGGCAGCTATTATCTCCCCCTTGCATAGTGTCTCATTGCCCCCATGAATTCTTCAGTACCCTATCTCTAGGTTGACTCCTTGTCTGCCTCAATGAATCCTTCAGGCCCTATCTCTGGGTTAACTCCTTCGCCTATTATCCACTGGGTCTTTGGTTAACCTTGGTTATCAGACATTGATTGTTCCCAGATATCAATAGTGTCAAACATGACACTGATGGGTAGCAGACTGGGCACTTCTCCATCAGCCCTTGACCGCTAACTGACTTAGTTTCAAGCTTAAAAACCACACCTCTAGGTAGCCCCCCACCTTGAGCTTATTTTCCCAGTGAATCATGGGCAATACTCCTTAAGTTCCTTTAAACACTGACCCCACCTTTACTCCTCCCTAATCCCACCCTTAGTCACCTAGTTAGCATAATTGGCATGGGTTCTACTAAGACTGATTCTATATAAACCTTAATTCTACCCCTTTAAGGTTGCAGGTCTCCTAAGGATCCTTGCCTGATGTAAAGCATATAATAAACTTTTACAACTCTGATTCCAAGTCTGCTTAGGCCTACTGAATTCTTTCCGGATTGAATTGAAGGCTCTCTGGTCTCAAATAAGATCAGAGCTCCTACTGAACCTATTGGGAACCAACCTTCATTACTATCATTAGTTTTGCTTAACAGACAGAGGTGGGGTATTTCTAATGAGAAGTCATGAATGCTCTATTCTGGGAATTTCTAGTTTAGTAAAGCCATCAAAAATTGCTCTCTAATGTGACATTAAAATGCCTAACCTTAGAAGGGTAACATGCTGTAATGAAAAAAAGACTAGATCTTTGCTCTGTCATTTTATTCTCTGTGTGACCTTGGAAACAAGTCACCTCACATTTCTTAGACAAAGATTCCTCACCTATAAAATGATCAGGTTAGACTAAATGCCAACTGTGGTTTTTTCCCTGCTCTGTATCTATGACTCAGTAGCCCTAAACTCATAAGGCTTCCTGGAAAAAAAAAGGATAGAAATATATTAGAAATAGAAACCCATCTGGTACCCAGAGAGTCCTCCCATATAGTCACCAGAAAAGGCAAACAAGGTAAGGAACTCCCTTGCTCACCAGGAGAAAAGAGAAGGATCAAAATAACAAGGCTCTTCTGAAGACTTATGTCTTTTAAGTCCCACCTCCTACTTCCATTTGGGTTAGTTCAAATGCTCCTGGTCATATTCCTTCATGTTAGAATCTGAGACTTCTCAACTCTGCCCTCTTAGAGATTAGAAGCAAGTCTTACTTTCTGTATTTCAGTCTCAGTCAGATGTGAAGGTCAATGGAGCTGTGCCTTTTCAGAGATGAGACAGCTTTGAATTGAGGGAGAATTGGCTGGTTTGCACCTGAAAGCCTTTCAATTCAGGGCGTATGTGTGTGTGTGTGTGTGTGTGTGTGTGTGTGTGTGTGTGTGTGTGTGT
>NW_027187327.1:7304116-7322100 GCF_028583685.1 Petaurus breviceps papuanus
TGTGTGTGTGTGTGTGTGTGTGTGTGTGTGTGTGTGTGTCTGTGTGTCTGGGGGTGGGGTGCAGATTAGGAAGGGGAAGAAGAGTGGTCAGAGGGCGAGAGGGTTGGGGGACTAATGTTCTGGCATGAGCTGAGTGAAGAAGGAGTAACCTGAAGTCCTTTCCCCTCCCTACCCCCATTCCAAACAGCTAGAAGGTACCTTAGAGCTAGCTGTAATTAGAGTACTGAGAAGGATTCCCAAGTAAGCAGAATCCTAACATAGATCTGTCATATTATCACAAGTATTTAAAAAGGGGGGGGGACACTTTTTTCTCATTAAAGTAGTGGAACAGTCTCCAGTCTCAGACCTTTGCTTACTAGAGCAAAAAGGTGTGTATCTAAGTTGGATAGGAAAGGAATTGTTGAAATCTCTGAAATAAAGATATCACATTGAACATTTATTTTTTTAGCTTTCCTTGGTTGAAAATATGTTCTGTTCAGATGTAAATCTGTAGCAGCAAGCACCCCAGCGTCCCCAGGGTGGCTGCCAGCACAGGTTCTTGGATCTGCTTTGATAAAGGAAAGCAATTCAAAATGGGTTAACAAGCTTACTTTAATCAGTCAAACATATATCGTTTACCTTGTTCAGGGGAAAAAGGTCAGCACCCTGAACTTCAAAGTATACAGGCAGAATTATCAAGACAGAAACAGATCAAGTAGACAGATTTCCAAACTGTCCAACCACTACATCCATACCAAATCAACATCTGGGTTTCAACATCTGGGTTTTTCAAAGCCGGGGGGCTCTGGACAACTGCTTCCCAGAATCCATATCAACTCACAGAACACTTCTCAAAGTGAGCCCCCAAAACAAAGCTACACATCAGGGCTTATATAGCCTTCTCCTGGCTCAGAGAATGTAACAACCTTTTGACTCACTGGCCAATCAAGAAGTATCTACTGAAAAACAAGCCTCCCACCCCAGGCTCCAGGTGCACTTTAGCCTAGGGGCAGGGAAGATTTTTAAATTTACATTCCCATTACAAAATCTTATAGGATTTAAGTCCTTGAAGGACTAGAACTGGAACAAATATTAAAAGACATAATCTAACAACCACATGTCTTAGTAGAGGAAACTGAGTCTCACAGAGTTTAAATAGCTTCTTTTATGGTCAGAGATAGTAAGTAGCAGAACTGGGATTAGAACGTGGGTCCTCAAACTCCAAATCCACTCCTCTATGTTGTATCAAGTACCCAATTAAAGGGACAAAAATGAATATAGGCATATTCTGTACAACTAAATGCAAAATGTAGTAAATTTTGTTCAACATATTCCAAAACAAGCACTTCTTACTTTCAAAGTGTTTTTGTTTCAAAAAGAAACAAAATGAGCTTTCATAAGGACACACATTAACATGAACCAAAGAAGCATTTCTGTACACCCACACAAGGACCGATCCTCATAGGAAATGGGTGCCTCCTACATTGTTCTTTAGCTTGATTTGAGTGGGCTGGGACGGGAGGGCAAAGATCCGTGCTGATTGGTCCATATTGTTACTCATGACACTTCTCATTCTTTGTCTGTATTTAGCTATTGTTTTGTGGTTTCATTTGGTTTTGTTTTTCTGGGCACTGTATCCAAATAGGTTAAAGTTTTGTTTGTTGTTCCCCAATTAAAAAAAAGTATTTAAAAATTGTTTTTCCCAAATTTAGAGCATGAAAACAAGAAAGAAAATTAGGTACAAACATTCTGTACTTCCAAAAATGATTGCCAGGAGCATATTATATCTATGAATGCAGAAATTGTTTTATTAAAAATTCATAACTCAACCCATTAAGGTTTTATATTACCTAAGTAACTAATTAATTCACCGAATAGTGATCAATCATTAAGTAGTTTGTTAAATATAAAATATTATTAAATAATTAGTCATTTATTTTTTAAAAGATCAGGTATGACAAAATTGTTATTCTCCATTGTGTTTGCAAGTATAAATTTAGAGCAAACACAACTATTCCAAGAAGAATGCTCTAGCTGAAACCTACAGACATTAGCTAAGGCAAAAATAAGGAAAATTTGGTGATGTGAAAAGCAGGAGGCAAATTAATGCTTTCATTGCTACTGGTCTCCAAAGTTCACTGAGGATTTGAGCTATGCCACATAATTTTTATATCCTTCTTAGTGCTTAATAATATTTTTTCACATTTTTTTTCCTCTAGGAGTGTGGTTTTATACCTCCTTGAAAGGAGAGATTGCTTTATTCTTAGCACACTGTCTGGTGCACCTACAAAATTTAAGCTAGATAATATGGAAAGGAAGGGGCAAATTAATGCTTTCATTCCTACTAGTTTCTTAAATTCATTCAGAATTTAAACCATGCTATTTAGTGTTTGTGTCCTTCCTGGTGCTTAACACAGTATTTTTCACATTTTTTTCTCATCTAGGATGGTGGTTTTATAGCATCCTGAAAGTGGGATTGCTTTATTCTTTATATTTATATTCCCAACATTTAGCACAGTCTGGCACATGGTAGAAGGTTAATAAAAACATGTCACTTGATTGTGGAACTTCATTTTTTTCATCACTTTACAATTTTTAACATTGTTTTTTAAAAAAAGTTTGAGTTTTAAATTCTCACCCTCAGTGCTTGCTTGGGCAGCATATATACTAAAATTGTAACAATAGAAGATTAGAATGGCCCCTGTGCAAGGATGACATGCAAATTCATGACGCGTCCCATATTTGAGGCAGTTAGATGGCACAGTGAATAGAGCACCAGCCTGGGAATCAGGAGGACCTGGGTTCAAATTCGGCCTCAGACACTTAACATTTACTAGCTGTGTAACCTTGGGCAAGTCACAACTCCAATTGCCCTGCCTTCCCCCCTCCAAAAAGCAAAAAAAAAAAAAAATTCTCTCCCTCTCTTCTGCTTCTCCCACCTATTAAAAAGGCAAGCATTATCAATTATGCATGTGATCATACAAAACATATTTCCACATTAGCCATGTTGCAAAATAAAACTCACAATAAAAAACAAGAAATGTAAATAAATTGAAAAAAGGATACTTCAATTTGCATTTAGAGTTCATTAGTTCTTTTTCTGGAAGTGGAGATCATTTTTCATCAAGGGACCTTTAGAATTGTCTTGGATCACTGGCTTCATCAGAATAGTTAAATTTTTCACAGGTGATCATCATACAATATTCCTGTTGCTATGTACAATGTTCTTGTTCTGCAGACTTCACTTTGCATCAGTTCATGTAAATCTTCCCAGGTTTTTCTGAAACCATCCTGTTCCTTGCTTCTTATAGCCCAATAGTGTATCACAATCATATACCACAACATTTTCAGCCATTTTCCAATTGATAGACATCCTGTCAATTTTTGATTCTTTATAACTATGGGATTTTGTGGGGCAGGTTTGGTGTATATAGGTCCTTTCCCCCTTTTATTTGATCTCTTTAATAGATCTAGTGGCAGTATTGCTGGATCAAAGAATATATACAGTTTTATAGCCCTTTGGACATGATTAATGGAACTTCATTGTGAGGACACTTCCTTTACCAGTGAGGTCACTACTTTTCAAATTGTTGATTTAGAAAGTTGCCTGGGACACTGAAAAGTTAAGTAACTTGCAGAAGAAATCAAAGGAAAGGAAACCAGAATTAAACTAAGCTCTTCTATGGTACATGTTACTTATGTGTGTAGCTAATTTATTCAAGCTTGCACCAAGAAGAACCCCTTCTCCCACTTGCACTTCATAACATTTTCTGAAATCCCTAGACAAAGTTTAAAATGTCTCTTGTGCCACTGAATCCTTTGTTCTGCTGCTGTCAGAAGGTTGGTCATGTGTAAGTAAGTTATATTCCTGGTCTTGTCCTTTAAAGGAGAGGTTTCCATTTCTCAAATGAAAAAGAATCAATCAATACAAAAAGGCAATTTTCAAAGAAATCACTAATTACAGAAATGCAGATTAAAGACATTCTGGAGTTTTAACTTTCACTTATCAGATGGACAAAAACTGAACCAAGAGGAAAATGACAAATGTTGGAAAAACTTTAAGAAAAAAAAATACTTCATTGCACCATTGGTAGAACTATGAATTTTTCTGGTCACTCTGGAAAGCAATTTGGAATGTTTCAAAAGTCATTATTAAGTTGTGATTAACCCTTTGACTTAGCAAATCTTGATTAATATAACATGGTATAATAGAATTTAATACTAGACCTATATACCCAAGAAATCAAAGAAAGAGGAAAAGGACCCACATGTTCAAAAATATTTACAGCAGCTCTTTTTGTGATGACAAAGAATTGGAAACTAAGGAGATATCCATTAACTATGGAATGGCTGAATACACTGTGGTACATTAATGTAATAAGATATCTTTGTGCTTTAAGAAAAAATGGAAGGGTCAATTTGATATAAGCCTGGGAACACTTGAACAGACACAGAGTGAAATTATCAGAACCAGGAGAATAATAATAATAATAAAAACATTCTAAAGAAAAATACATTCAAAAGACTTAAGAACTCTAATCAGTGCAATGATTAACTATGATTTAAAGTACCATTGGTGAAATATGCTATCTCCTAAGAGAAAGAGGTGATGACTTGATGCAGAATAAAACAAATATTTTGGGAAATGGCCAATGTGGGGATTTATTTTGACGTCTATGTATATTTATAAGAATTTTGTTTTTGTTTGTTTTCTTTCAATTTGGGATGGTAGGGAGGTGGAAAGATTAAGAAAATAAATGGGTGTTAGTTTAAAAAAACATTAAAAAGGAAGAAGGCTTCATGTGCATTTAAGACAGATAAATGGACAGAGAAAGGTGGAGAAGAAAAGAATGAGGGGGTTACACACCCCCTGATGTTCCCAGAAGAAATCTTGGGTGGAAGCATAATCCAAAGAGATTATAAGAAAAGCCCCTGTAATTGAACCTGGCACCTGTAAACCTAGAACTGCTTTTAGGCATTATTAATGGGACATGGGTTATATAAGAAAATGATACTCCTTCATTCTTTTTGTTCTCTTGAAGCTGGATTTAGAAAACAATTGTTCATTTCACAAAACTAACCTTTCAGACAGTTATGCAAAAATTTTCAAAATATCATTAATCCTCCATAATGCCCAAAAAAGAGGCATAAAATAGAGCATCCTCTTTGCCCAGAAATCCTATCACTGGAAATATATCCAAATATAATAATTAAGAAGAAAAAACAATTTGTATGAAAAGTTATAGCCATACAAAAAGCAATATGAAAGACTCATAGATCTAGAAAGGACCTCAAGTGCCATCTAGTCCAGTATCTTTGCTTTACAAAAAAAAAATTACAAATAAAAAAATCTGAGGCCCAGAAAGTTTAAGTGACTTACCCAAAGTCACAGTGGGTAATAAACCTTAGAGACAAGAATTTAACCCAGTTTCTCTGACTGCAGAGCAAGTACTTTTCCCACATTTCCAGACTGCCTCCTCAAAACAAATAAACCAATAAAACAAAAACAACTGGAAATGACTTCAGTATTAAAAAATAAGGAAGAAGTGGTAGCAAGCACAGTGAATAATACAGTACTGATATGAGGAAAACACTTTTAAATTGTGAAACCCTTTATAGATGTGAATTTTTCTGACTGGGCATTAGTAGAGTGAAGGGCTCAGCAGAAGCCATTCATGTATATCAGGACATTTATAAGTTAGGTGCTCCTATAGTCTTAAATACTATTATTCCCCCTCAAGATTATATCTCCCTATATTATGCAGGCTAAACAGCAACAGATATATATGGGCCTGACTCTGCTCTTCCTTGTCTTTGAGCTTTGACGTGCTGCATTTCTGACATGGGCCAGGTTACCCCTTCTTAGTGAGCCTAGTGATCCCCTGTTCCTGGGATCTCACCATATTGGTGCTGGATTTAGTGAGGAACTCAAGTGGTCCACCCACGTTAGTCTCTAATACCGGGGACCATAGGTATGTGCCACCATCCCCAGCTTTAAGTATTTCCTAAATTAGGTTGATAGTGGTTGCACTTTTCCATCATTCCTCCATGACCATTGTCTAATTTCAGATAATTCAAGCATTACATTGCTTGATGTTGACACAAACCAAAATCATGCTGGCCAATTGTGAGCCAAATAAATGAACTCAACAGGGTCTAGAATATTAGACTTGCTTGTGTCAACGGTTGTATTCCATTTTACATAAGCTCCAAATCCTCCTCCCTCTCTGTAGCTGCAAAAAAGAAAAAAAAAGCTTTAAGGTGTCTAAAGAAAATAACTCCCTCTGCAGTAACTTCTTTATGAATTCTGAGAATAAAGCCCCTAGTGTTCAAGAAGACATGGGAATAAGATTAAATTTACTGACATAAGCTTGGAGGTGCTTAATAAATGTTGAATGAATGAACCAATCAATCAACAATCCATAAAATCAAGCGCCAAATAGAATCAGCATGTAACAGCTCACACAGGACATATATAGTTGTTTATCTCTCTTGCTGTCATTTATCTGTGACTTTATTATTAATCTAGGTATTCTTGTTATTTAAAAAGAGGCCTTCGATGACTAATAATTGCTATAGCTGACTATCAGAAAAAGAATTAATTGGTTTCTTATAATATGTGCTTCTGAATATGAGGAGGGAGGCAGGGAACCAATGCATTGCAATATAAATATATACAAATACAATTTATCTGTTTTGTTATAGTAGGAGTGATTTAACTCACAAAATTTATCTTTACCTTCTTTAGTATTCACAACAGAATGGTTATCCTTACAACAGGTTATAAACATAGTATGTTTATAAGGTAGCAAGGTAATTGGAGATTATGAAGGAGAAATAATTCAAAATGGCTTTCAAATAAATGAGACAATTCAACATTTTAAGATTTCAATTTCCTCTCTCATTATTGAGAGCTGACATGGGGCAGCATAACATAGATGAGACAATATGGTATACTGGGTGGGGCTAAGTCACTTAACCTCTCTATAACTCAGTGTCTTCATCTATAAAATTAGGGGTTGGATTTCATGAAACCTAAGACATCTTCTGTCATGAAATAATTGATCCATATGATCAATGCTTTTATTCAAACAACATGATTTTTCCCCCCTCATTTCCTTACATTTTTAAATAGTAACCATTTCTCTTTTGGCTAGCAACCTTGATGGTCTTCCCCCTCCCAGTTTGATTTTTTTTTCTTTATTAAACGGGCCATCCATTGACTCACTTCTGAAGAGGCCTATTCGCTGAATGGGTGTTACCTCACTCAAAGTGAGAACCTGAAAAAACCTTTGTCTAAAAGGGTCAGGGTCTCCCATGGCATCCTGGGCCATCTCCAGTTGTCAGTGATGAATATCAGGCCACTGGATCCAGATGGCTCTGGAGGAGAAGGTGTGGCTGGTGACCCTGCAGAGCCCTCCCTCACTCAAATCCAACTTAACTGTAAGTCAGGTCATCATTCCCTGATGTCTTGGTCCTCTTTAAGAACACAACAGCCCAACATAGACTACATGGATGCACAGGTCTTTGCAGTTGATTTTCTGCTGCCTTTTATTTTAAATCACCTTCATTTACATTATATCCTTTCCCACTCTGTGACTGGAGCATGCCATTCCTTGTAACAAAGAAAATAGTCCAGCAAAACTCACACATACATTAATTGTATCTGAAACTGTATTTGATATTCCACATCTAAAGCCCCCTGGAGCTCTGCAGAGAAGTCAGAGAGGGGAATTTTCTATAGCCCAGTTTTATTTTATGGGTTAAGGATTTTCTAGTCTACTATCTGACTAAGGCATGGAATTGAACTAACACAAGGTTCTGCTTCCCTAAGGGTCAAGATTATTGGTCATTTTAATCAATAGAGCCTGCAGCTGAAATCTGAGGGTTGCAAAACAAAAGTTCCTCCAATGCTTCTGAATCAGGTCAAATGATTTCCTCTTTACAAATGTACTCTCTCGAGGGGCAGAGCCAAGATGGCTGCATAGAAGCAGGAAAACTCCCTGAGCACCCCCCATAACCACCTCAAATACCTATAAAATATGACTCTAAACAAATTTTAGAGCTGCAGAGCCCACAAAGTGACAAAGAGAAACAAATCACCCACTGAAGTCAGCCCAGCAGGCAGAGAGGAAGGGTTCATTGCAGCCTCTGGGAGCAGAGCCCAACCCCATGTGAGCCCATGGTTTTAGCCCCAGGGTGGCCCCTGGTTTTAGCCTGGGGTTTTAGGCCCAGAAGCTGCAGTGCACTTTGGGAAAGTGGAACACCAACAGCAGTGGTAGTTTCCAGAATTATCAACCCATAAATGCCAAAGAAAAAATGAGATGTGAGTGTAGAACTCTGTTGGAAATGGGGGGGACAGAGGTGCAGTCTGGCCTCTGCCCTCAGACCTAGAAGTGGCAGAGGTGTAGCAGCCGTGCAGCTGCCTCCACATGGCTACTTCTGCAGATTGTAGGGGGGCCAAGCAACCATTCCGAGGGTAATTGCTCTTGCTTTAACCTGTCTGGATCTGGATTGCAGTCTTGGGTGGTAGCCCTGAGGTGTGTGACCATTGAGCCAGAGCATGTGGGAGCTGTAGAGATGGCAACCTCCTAATAGCTCCAGCAGCTGTGAAAACCACAGCAATTTGAGACAAAGCTCTCCCCTCTGGAAGCAAAGTTCTACTGTGGGAAAGAGCTCAAAAGTCAAGTAATTAAGTGGCAACATGAGCAAGCAAAGGAAGCAAAGCAAGCATAGCAGTCAAACCTTAGATTCATTTTTTGGGGACAAAAAGGATCAAAGCATGGAATGGAAGGAAGACAATGAAGTAAGAACTCCTGCAACAATAGCTTCCAAGAAAAACATGAATTGGTTACAGGCCATGGAGGAGCTCAAGAAGGATTTTAAAAATCAAATAAGAGAAGTGGAGGAAAAAATGGGAAGAGAAATGAGAACGATGCAGGAAAATCATGAAAAGAGAGTCAACAACCTGACTGAAGAAAATAACACTTTTAAAAATAGATTAACTCAAATGGCAAAAGAGACCCAAAAAGCCAATGAGGAGAAGAATGCTTTAAAAAGCCAAATTTGCCAGATGGAAAAAGAATTTCAAAAGCTCACTGAAGAGAATAATTCCTTTAGAATTAGATTGGAGCAAATGAAAGCTAATTATTTTATGAGAAATCAAGATACTATAAAACAGATCCAAACTAGTGAAAAAAATAGAAGGCAATGTGAAATATCTCATTGGAAAAACCACTGACCTAAATAGATCCAGGAGAGATCATTTAAAAATTAGTAAACTACCTGAATGCCATGATCAAAAAATGAACCTAGAAATCATCCTTCAAGAAATTCTCAAGGAAAATTGCCCTGATATTTTAGAACATTCGACAAAATAGAAATTGAAAGAATTCACCAATTGCCTCTTGAAAAAGATCCCAAAGAGGAAACTCCTAGAAACATTTCGAGCCAGGTTCTGGAGTTCTCAGATTAAGGAGAAAATATTACAAACAGCCAAGAATAAACAATTTGAGTATTGTGGAAACACAATCAGGATAACACAGGATCTAGCAGCTTCTACATTGAGGGATCGAATGGCTTGGAATATGATATTCCAGAGATCAAAAGAGGTAGGATTAAAACCAAGAATCAACTACCCAGCAAAACTGAATATCATGTTTCAGGGCAAAATATGGTCATTCAATGAACTAGGGAACTTTGAAGCATTCTTGATGAAAAACACAGAGTTGAACAGAAAATTTGACATTCAAATATAAGAAGCAAGAGAAGCATGGAAAGGTAAACAGGGAAAAGAAATCTTAAGAAACTTATCAAAGTTGAACTATTTACATGCCTACATGGAAAAACAATAGTTGTAACTTATGAAACTTTTCTCAGTATTAGAATAGTTGAAGGGAATATAAATGTATATACATATATATATATATATACATACATATATGTCTATATAGTAGGGTATATGTGTGTATGTGTGTATATATGTGTGCAGGTGTACATGGACAGAGGGCACAGGATCAATTGAATAGGAAAGGATGATATTTAAAAGGTGAAATTGAGAGGTGAGAGAGGAATATAATGAGAGGAGATGGGGAGAGATAGAATGGGGTAAATTATCTCATATAGAAGAGGCAAGGGGTACCTGTTACAATGGAGGGGAAGAACAGGAAGGCAAAAGGGAATGGGTCAACCTTTCTCTCATTGAATTTGTCTTAGGGAGGGAATGACATACACACTAAACTGGGTATCTTTCCCCACAGGAGAGTAGGGGGAAGGGGATGAGAGGGGGGATGATGGAGGGGAGGGCAGATTGGAAGGGGGGAGGTAGTTAGAGGCACACACTTTTCAAAAGGGACAAGGTCAAAATAGAGAATAGGACAAGTGGGGAGGGGTGGGATAGGATGGAAAAATAAATTTAAAAAAACAAATGCACTTTCTCCTTGTTATATAAATTTATTTGAAATTAAAGAACTTCAGTGCATTTCATTATAATCATTTTATATGAAACATGCATGACAGCATGAACGGGCAATAGATTCTAATAGCTACTTCACTGAAGTGCAGGTTTGGAAACATGGATTCTGTTCTCAGTTCCACCATATATATTTATCTCATAAGTCTTTTAACTCTTTTCATTTCCAGTTTCTTATTCTTCGCTAATTTTTTTAGTATTATTTATCATGAAGCTCTTTTGCAGTACTATGCTAGGCAATATGGAGGACACAGAGATGCATAAGAGACAGTCCCTGGCTTCTATGATCTTATAGTCTGCTTAAGACATGCTTTCATTCATTTACTCATTTATTTCTTAAGTATTCATTGACCACGTAGTATGTGCTAAGCATGTAAGAACAGGAAATACAAAGATATATCTGTCACCAATTTGCCCAGGGGCCCCCAAAAGCAATCTGGGATGACACAGGCTGGGTTTGATCCTTGGTGCCTGAACCCAAACAGATCTAGTTCTACCTTTGGAATAGGGGGATGATTAATGAATGCTGATTACTCTCACTCCACATTAAATATAGAGAAATTAGATATGAATCATTTCTAGGCTTCCTCAATTGTACGTGCCAGGGACCCCTTCCACAAAAGTATTAAATGCATAATATAGGTATAAGGTATGGTGTAGGTCTTTATTTCCTCCATGAGAGAAAAAAGCAAAGATACAAAGCATTAATAGGTGTGTATGAACAAATCAAGGGAACATAAAACACATGAAAAGCTCCATAAAATCATTAGTCTACCCCAGAAAGTAAAGACATGTTAGGTTGAACAAATATATCTACCACAAACTTATACCATCTGAACAACTCATAGAAATGTCATATATCTTCTTATTGGTTGTCTTCCTTTCTTTCAAGAATACTGCTAATTTCTCTGATAATGAGTTCATTTCTAGGATATAGAGGGAACAGATCAAATTGATAATTGATAATTAAAATTAATAGTCAAAGATATGAAAAGGCACTTTTTAGATGCAGACATCCAAGTTATTAATAGTCATATTTTTAAAATGTTTTAAAATGCTAATAATTAGGGAAATACAAATTAAAACAACTCAGAGATTCCACCTCAAAGCCATCATATAGTCAAAGTTGACATAAAATAAAAATGACAAATGCTGAAGGGGCTATGGGAAAACAAGTACATTAATGCACTGCTGATAGAGTTGTAAACTAATTGGTCCATTCTGGAACACAATTTTCAAGGATTCCCTAAAAGGTATTAAACTGTGCATACCCTTTGACCCATCAATATAACTACTAGGTCTATATCCCCAGAAAGAATGAAAGAAAGAAGAAAAAGACTCATATGTCCAAAAAATATTTAAACCAGCTATTTTTGTGGTGCCAAAGAATTATAAACTGAGCGGGAGGGGAGCAGGATTTCCCATTAACTGGAAAATGTCTGAACAGGTTATGATAAATTAATGTGATGAGATACTGTAGTGCTATAACAAGTGATGATGATGCTAGTTTCAGAGAAAGTTGGAAGGAAAGACTTGTATGAACTGATGCAGAGTGAAGTGAGCAGACCAGGAAAACACTTTATATAATAACAATAGTATTATAAAGACAAACAGCTTTTTAATACTTAAGAACTCTGATCAACACAATGATGAATCAGGATTGCAGAAGATTCATGACAAAGCATGCTATTCACCTTGTGATATAGAGGTGATAGACTCAGGACAGATTGAGACATGTATGTCTGCTGTAAACTGCCACTGCAACTCCTAGAGAGAGGTAGGATCTGTCTTAGTAAGGGAGTACACAGGCTTGTAAATCCAAGAGAAAGAAGGCAAGAAAAAGTTTTAAAAGATTAAAAAACACCTGGAGCTACTCCATAAATAGTTCATTATTATAGAATAAAGGGTGGTTCCTCTTATAAGAGATTGTCCTCTTGGGGCTTAGTTAATCAATTATCAGGAGGCAGCTCCAGTCACTGAGGACTAATCAGAGGAGTTCATTGTGTCCTCTCAATAAGGGCCCAGGGACATTCCAAATAATCTCATCAAACTGATTGAGCAACTCACCAACCAGATCAGATACTCCCTTAATCATGCCTGCATGGACAAAAATGGAAGCAATTTCTGATCTCAAGGACTTTACATTCTAAAAGGAACGAAGACAAATAATTATCAAACAAAGCAATAATTAACAAATTATAAGTAATCTAGGCCAGATGTTTCAAACATACCTAGGCAGCATTCCTGAGGGCCATTTCAGAACCAAACTGAAATGTAATCATGAAATACTTAACAAAATAAATAAAATAAAATAAAATAAAACATAGATAATATTACATTTTGAAACTTAGGCACTGTATGGCCCACAAGGATCTTTATGTACAGATTAGTGGTCCCCATTTCTATTTGAGTTTGACATCACTGATCTAGGCTGATCCCCTCATTTTACAAATAATTTCACAGGTCAAATAACCTGCCTAAAGAGACTTAAATCATGAATGACAGAATTGGGCTTCCTATCAGTGGCACAGATTATATGTTTTATTCTAAACAAGGATATGTTACTGTTTATGTCTTCTCTCCCTCATAAAAAAACAAGATTATTTAATAACAAATAGAGATGTCTATAAACTACCAGTTATTATTCCCTAGGAAATGGTGATGCTATACTTATTTTTCTATTCTATATAATGGTTAGCATCATATAGAAGAAAGATCATTAGACAGTGTCCGAATGTCTGGGACTGAATCCTGGCTCTCACCTTTAAGAGTAACCCTCTCATTCCCCACCTTCATCACCTCACTCCAGCAAAGTCATCACAACAGATCCATGTTTCCTGGGGACTTTCCTTGTTTCAGCTTGACTTCTCAAGATCCTTGCATAATGATCTAGCTTTCTTTTGACTTTCTTTTTGTCTTGTGGCCTGATCAGCCTGTCTTTTCTGATTGCTTCTTTGCTGACTTTTCTAATACTTTTCTTTTGGGTAACATTTTGGTCTACTCTTGTCTAGCATGCACTTCTCTATTGCTTCTGGGTAAGCCTCAAGTTGAATTCTTCAGGGACTGTAGTAACCAACCTATCAAAACCCATGAAATTTATTACTTTTTCAGCCTAAAACACAAATACTTACTTCCTTTAAGCTGTGAGAATAATGAAAAATAGCAGCTATTGCTTTGCTCTAGCTATAAAGAGTATGGGAAAATGTTTGCCTTCTAGGCACTCAGGCAAGCAAGTGGAGGCTGGAAGCATCCCTCTGTCCCTGCCCAGTAAAACTGGGGTCAATTAATGCTTTACAGACTTCTGAAGTTTAACAGATTAGAACAGCTTCATGAACTTAAAAATGCATATTTCTATAAGAGTCTTTCGAGCCACAGCATTGAAGAAAAGCATATTTTGCCCTTGTTCTTCAGTTCTCTTATGTGTTCCCTTTCTAGACTCGTGTACACAGTTGCTTAGAGTGATTGAAATTACTCATCATTTTAGAATCTGTGGAACATTTGTCCCTTTAGGACAAAGCTTTTTTAATGTCCTTTTACTGAAGGACAAATACAGAATCATATGTTCCAGAAATTATTAATAACAATAATTTTCCTTACCTTATTTGCCAAGAAAGCCCTCTTATAGAGAACTTGTTATTTTCTCTTGTCAACCAGACAGAACCAGCCTCTAACCTGTGGGTGACTAGAGTCTAAGAGAGCAGGCCAGAGACAGAAGAGTAAGGAATCAATCAAGTAGAAGTTAATTTTAAAGTGAGGGAAAAGGCTTGCAAGCAAGGAGGCAGATTAGACACTTGTGCCAAGGTCCAGCTCCTAGGGGGGGAACCCGAGGCAGTGTGGGAAGATATCAGTACTTATGCCAGTGGCTGCACAGTGAGCTATACCCCTGACAATAAGGGGTAACAGAAACAATGGGACAAGTTTGATTCATAGCAGGGCTTTTTAGCGAAAACTTGTCTGTACTCAGAGAACATCTGGTGGTGCTCAAAGCTATATAATAATTATGTGACTTTGCCAGAAGGTGAGATCATTCAAAGAGTAATCGCAAAGGATTGTTGTTATGCTAAGCCCAGGGCACAGCTAGCTTGCTGAGTCTTAGCTCAAGCTTTCCTCATTTATTGGATGAGGGGAAAAATCATGACCTTTGACCTCTCCTTCTTACCCAGAGTCCATCAGAAGCTCCCTTAGTCAGAGAAAGTGCTACACTTAAACCAAGAGGTAGGTTATTTGTTACATGAAATGATAATCATTCCTCCTTTCTGTTTCTATTTCTCCTTTTCTTATTCTCTCCTTCATACTTCCTACTCTCCCTGAGAATTTTTAACACAGGTATGGTTAGAAATATTTATTGTAAAGAAAACAAAAATATATATAAAATTACAAGATCTATACAGTTTAGATAAAAAGGCATTAGGGGAACCAGAAAAGTAGGTAATATTCTATCAGAATATATGATCAAGTAAGGCTAACAGATATTGAGATACTGAAGAAGAAATCTGGTGCTTTCTTTTTTAGGAAAATAAAAATAATACTTTGATCAGGCAATATGTTCTGTGGTTCCAACTCTGATTTTATTATTTACTTTAGTTAACACCAAGGGATATCTCTGAGACTCCACAGTCTGAATACAACAAATAGAGCTTTTTTTAAATTGTTTTTTTCAATTAACAAGCTTTAACAAATTAGCAATTCTCTCTCCCTCAGCATCACTTGGAGGATTTAGGGAAACGGTGGAGCAGGGAGGGAACTATTATAATAAATATTCATAGTTAAGCAAAACAAAATGCCAGCTAGGCAGTGCTTTGGGTAGGGTCCTGGAGCTGGATTCAAGAAGACCTACCTCAGATGCTTACTAGCTCTGTGACTCTGGACAAGTTACTAACTTCTCTATGCTTCAGTTTCCTTTTCAGTAAAATAGGGATAAAATAGCGTGTACTTCCCAGAGTTATTATGAGGATAAAATGAGATAATATTTGTAAAGCAATTTATAAACTTTGCTGTCACTATTATATCGGCTGTTCTTTAAAATATATACCTCATTCTTCATGTTTAGTCCATGACTTCTATTTCAGGAAGTGGGAGGGGATGTCAGAGTGAGGGAAAACTTGGGTAACAGAGATGGAGTTATGATATCTAGTGGGAATGTGAGTGTTTCAGGAACTTCTAAGGGAAATGGTACTCCAGTGGAGGATGGATAATACAGATAGAAGCTATGGGAATGACTCCTTCCAACTGCTCATATGGAGTCTGATTAACAGATGACTGACTTCAATAGCTATAGTTACCTTATTGAGGGAAGGGTGAGAACTTTGAGAGCATACAGCAGAAGTAGCACAAAATCACAATGGCTCAGACTCCTTATGAAGAAGTATATAAGAGACACAATCCTTAATATATATGGGTCATGCTTAATAATAATTATAAATAATATAATAAATATGAGTGCGTATAAGTAGAATAATACCTATTGCACTAACCATTTTTTTAATGATCAGATCTAAGTTCAACAGTGATAACTACAAAGACAGTCTGTGGCAAATGTCCTTTGGGGATGTGGGGTGTAGAAAATCCTTCCCCCCCCCCATATTGGAAGATGTTTTTTTTTTCAAGTTCCAACTTAGAAAAAACACTTTTGCCATGACAAAACTATCCATCCTTCTTTTCCAGGAAAACTTTCTTTCATGATTTCAATTGGAACCATGTTCATTTTTGAAACTGGAGAAATGGGGTGAAGTGCTCAACAAAAATAAGGAAGTTCAGAAGGAATGGATTTGATAATGAGATCTGTTTATATACATATATGTACATATACAGATCCATATATCTGTACATATATACATATAAGTTGAGCTTGAGATGTCTCTATTATAGAAATTTGAAATGTGTAATAGGCAGTTGGTAATGCAGGACTGGGGCTTAGAAGAGATATTGAGGCTGGACTTATCTTAGAATCATCTAAAGAGACAGATGTATAACATACCTGTGGTTATGGAAGATTCAGATGACTAAAGGTAATTGTTGCAGTCCTTTTCTCCTATGACATTTTGTCTCTTGGAGATTTAATCAGACACACCCTGCTGTAAAAATTATTTGTTGTTTTACTTTTATTTATTTTTTTTAGCTTAGAGGAAATATGATGGCCCTTCAATTTCATATGCTTCCCTCTTCTGCTGTTTGATGGGAGTTTATATTCAATGCAAAATTAAGAATATATTCATTATTGTTGAGTCCTCAATTAGGAAAATTTCTAACACTAAATTGCAAGGTTGGTTCTTTGCTTAATTCAAATTTCTATTTATCTCTAGCTATCTCCTGTACTCTACATGATTGAAGCAAAATTTAGATTATCCGAAATGTTTGGATAAAGAAGTGAACAGAGTAAGTTATAATGCCTGTCAATAGCTACAGGAGGGAAAGTTGGGGAAAGAACAGATCTTTTATTGAAACATCCACTTCTCCTTGAAGAGGAGGTAAAAGTGATGACTTTAACCCAACTCTTTTGGTCTGAGATGTCAGTAGGCCCATGACCTTCCTTGATCTCTACCTTCCTTGCCACAGCTCAACCCTACTTCTTTCTCCTTTTTCTTGTTGCCTTTTGGGCAGTTCTTTCTGGACAATCTTTTTAAAAAAAATTTTGGGTAGAGCTGGAAAGATTGACCTCACTGTTGAAGTTCCTACCATTTCTTTACAATCTGCATTCCCATATTGTGTGTGTCTCTTTAAAAATTCTGAGTTGTAATTCTGGAGAGTAATTGGAATTATGCCTAAAAGGCTATAAAACTCCGCATACCTTTAGATCCAACAATACCACTGCTAGGTCTATATCCAGAAGAAGAAGATGAAGAGGAAGAAGAAGAGAAAAAGATCTATCTGCACAAAAATATTTATAGCAGCTCTTTTTGTGGTGGCTGAAAATTGGAAATTGAGAGGTTGCCCATCAACTGGGGAATGGCTAAACAAGCTGTGTTACATGATTGCGATGGAATATTATTGTGCCATAAGAAATGAATGACAAGCAGAATGATTTCAGAAAAACCTTGAAGACTTACATGAACTGATGCAAAGTGAAGTGAGCAGAACCAGGAGAATGTTATACACAGTAAAAACAAGAATTGTGAATGACTTAGCTATTCTCAGCAATATAATGATCCAAGACAATTTCAAAGGACTCATGATGAAGCATCCTATCTACCTTCAGAGAAAGAACTGATAACTGTCTGAATACAGACTGAAGCATGCTACTTTTTTCTTTTTCTTTCTTCCTTGTTTTAACATGTAATTGGGAAAAAATAAAATGTATATTTTTTTAAAAATCTGGGTCATGCCTGAAATTTTGTCTTCTGGCCCAGAGATAGAAATAGTCCCAAATCCTTTCTCAAGGCCTACAGAGGAATGAATGCTTGCCCTTGTGAATTACAAATCTCAAGATGCTGTAATGTAATACCAAGCAAAGGCAACTTCCCAGGTTCAAAATACCAGCATAGGTGCTCTCTATTTTATTCAGTAACAAACCCAGAACAGAGAAGATCAAAACATG
>NW_027187327.1:7337100-7352100 GCF_028583685.1 Petaurus breviceps papuanus
TTCTACAGACAGAGGATAAATTCATGAAGGGACTGGCAATGTATCTTATGGCCTTGCTAAGCCTTGTCTCCCCAGGAACTAAGATTGCTGAGAACTTGCCTCCTGTCAAGATGAAGAAAAGACCTCCATTTGGGTATTAAGTGCTGTGTTTAAACTTGATGTAACTCTGGTGTATATTCAATTGTGATCCAGGGGTGGGGAACTTTTGACCTTATTGTGCTCTGTGATTGACAAATGAAGGTACTTTACCTATGTTTGGAAACTAATCTCCATTTGAGAAGAGGGTTTTGTGGTGGACTTAATTAAGGTATAGCCTAGGGGTGGAGTAGTATTTAGAACAGGGACTTTGTAACTGATTGAATGATTGGAAGGTCCTGGGGTGGGGTAGTACTTGGAGATTATTTAATCACACTTAGTAAATGCTGTATTTTGAATGATGTCATGTTTTGATCTTCTCTGTTCTTGGTTTATCACTGAATAAAATGGAGAGCACCTATGCTGGTATTTTGAACCTGGGAAGTTGCCTTCTTTTGGCATTACATTACAATGCCTGCTCTTGGGTTGTGAGCGGGCCTCCCACCAATGAGAGTGAAGGCTAGTTGGGGACTGGGTTTTTCTGCATTAGAAGGTATATAACCATGGGCTTGCATCCACAGGTTGCACTCTCCCTGGAAGATGCCATTTGAGTGACAGGGGCAGAGTCCTTTCTCATGAAAAAGAATAAAGACCTTTTCTGATCTCAGACTCAGACTCTGAATTTTTTCATCCCACTTACTACCTCAGTGTTATACTACCTAGGTACTGAAGCCTCTTATTGTGGTATCTCCTGCTCTAGTTCCCTCTAGGGTTCCTTGGGTTCTGCAGTGAACATTGGTCTGGCCCTATCTCCTACTATGGGTCCAGGCAATTTACATGGTGTTCCTTCTGCTTACGCTAGCTTGATTCTACTCAGGGCCTCCTCAGGTTTCTGATACTATTTTTATGTGGTCCTGTACTGGATAGAGAAGATGATAGCCATTTCTCTTTGATTGTCTTTATCCTTATACCTTTTGATTCATTTTTAGAGGTTTGTGGGGGATAGAGGCTCTTTTACTTCCTAATATTCAACCGTATTTCCAGAATTCCTCAAATTGAGATTCTTTACCTTCGACTGATTCTTGTGGCTTTCACTTGAAGTCCCTGATCCAGCTAATTATCTGTTTGGGGATTACAACATTTCTTTTACTGCTTTTTAAATTTCACAGCTATCATTCTGTAACCCTTCAAACTTTTTACTGGACTCCATCAAAAAAATAACCCTCTATAACGCTCTTATGCAAATTAATCTGGGAGCAAGAAGAAAGGGTCAGTCACTTTGTTCTAAATTCGTATCTTAATTATGATTACCTGGCAGAAATAAAATCAATGGTTTTTGTTTAGCTTTCCTGCCAGAAACAAAATATCAATAAACCCCAGAGGAAGAATATGACAATGTAAATACCAGCGTCTCAGAGGAAATAGCCTTCAATCAAATTATAGGTATGCGGAACTAGAGAAGCATTGGCACAGAAGACTAATAGAGAGGTGTGGAATAAAACAAAGGTATATTTAGTGAACTCCCTCATTGTGTGTTCTTTGTGACACTGACTTCTCTACCTTGAAACTACTGCTTTACAGTCTATTTATTCCTGCCTCCTGCTTTCTACAGTCTTCATTTCATTTACTATTCCAGTTGAATTTAGGTTTGACCTCTGGTCTTCAATTTACTCTTTTTGGACCATACTCCACTTTGTCTAGGAGGGTTCTTCTTTTGGACCCTGTTAATTATTCTCTTTAGTCTCTGGCACTGGTAGTCCTATTCTTCCTAGGGATTTGGGACTATAAAGGTATTCCAAACCAAACAACTCTTTCCCCCATCATGATGGCTCAATGATTGAGCTAGTTTCTTGCCTGATGAGTAGCTCTTTCTCTACTCACAGGATCCCTAGCATCCGCAGTATTGCAGTAACCATATAAGCAGATTCTGTATAACTGACCATGCTCCAGGGAATGTTTTCAACCAACCTTGTAGGAAAGGCTGTACCAGGATAACTAAGAGGTGGCTACTACTGAATTTTCTACTGAGAGACTTCAGAAGCTATTGAGTATCTTAGCATATAATCCTAGAGTTTTTAGAGCCTCACTGCAGCTCAGACAAATTACCAGATCGATTCTCCATAAACTAGGAATGACTAGCCATACCAGCAAAAAACAAAAAATCCTGAATCAGCATATGGGATCTTATTAAGCTGAGATAAGGCAATAATCTAACTGGTGAAACAGTAGTAATTTTGGAATTTTAAGCATAATTTGAAACTTTGTATTATCAGCATATAGGAAAATAGATTTCAGATGGAAGATGAATTTCATTTAGATGATTTAAATGCTTGTCATTTTTCAGTGTTTAAAAAGTGCTTAAAATTTCATAAGCTAGTTTGATAAATATATTCGTTTACTAGAAAGAAGATAAATAGATAAATATACATATTGAAATAGCAAAAATTGGGTCATTTGGCCATAATTGGCACTTGATATTTTGGATGCTGATCATGAGCTATATTAATCACTTTTCACATCCTTGCAATCTAGTTTTCATCCTCATACACTACTGAAAATTTCTCCAAAGGCCACTTGCCACTATAAGTAGTTAGACTCTGTATAGAGGAGCTAATATGAATATATGGGCCTGCAAAATAAATCTCTAGCCTCTAAAATTCCAGACAGGAAAAAATGATTGACCCAGCTATTTTTGGTCACATGCACTTTGGTCATCAGAGAGACCTAAGGGCCCTGATACTAATCAAAGATATCCTATACAGAGAAATAGACCTATTTGAAGAAGAAAAGGAAAAGAAGCCACTAGTCTAGAGTTTCAGAAGCCGTTTCAGAAGCCATTTTAACCTCCTCCTGCCCTACTGTAGAGGCCCATAGAGAGAGAACCAGGGAAAGGTCTAATGGAAACAAAATAAAACACCTTGTTTTGGGCACCAGGTGACCTGGAATCTAATCTCAGTTGATGCACCAATTCATTGGGCAATCTGGGTAAATAACTTTCTATGGGTCTTGGTTTTTACCCATCTCTGAAAAGGGGATTGGACAAAAGACTCTCTGTGATATAGGAAGGAAGAAATATTATTTGGGGTTGAGGGACTTGCCCAAGGTCACACAGATAGTAAGTATGTCAAAGTGTCTGAGACTGGATTTGAACTCAAATCCTCCTGACTCCAAGGCTGGTGATCTATTCACTGTGCCACCTAACTTCCCCTTACTTTCTCTTTGATAGAGGTTTTTCTGGGAACTGAACCTTAAAACTCTCTCAGCTCCCACCTGCGCTCGTCCTTTTTCATCAGCCTCAGTCTCTGCCTCAAGTGACTCAGGGGGAACAAAACTAACTTCATCTGGGTGCCAGTTTCATTTCTTTCTGCCCTTGTGGCTCCCCATCGTTTCTCTGGATCCCTGCTCTTTACCTCTGTTTCTCTGCTGTTATAGCATAATGTTCCACCTGTCTGCTGTACTGGTCAGAGCAAACTTCTGGCTTTCTGTTGTGCAGATAATGAGATATAGAGTTGAATTCTGTTGCAGGCCAGTGGGATTGTCTCTTGCAGGACTGCCAAAGTGTGATGGTTGGTTGGGGAGGGGCTTTTGATTTATTCTGTAGGGATTAGGGATTAAATTTCTCTGTACTTCAGGGTTCTTCCTATTTTAGACTGTGGACACAGCTGAAATTTCTTATCTCGTGCATAATTCCTGTTTTGGAGAGGTTTAGAGGCAATGAGGACCAGACCAAATGTCCAGTCTCTGATTTTGTTGAAACTTTTACCTGGAAATCTAGCTCTTTTTATAAAGTGAGAAAACTGAGTCCTAGTGAAGAAAAGTGATTTGCCCAGGATCACATAGTTATGCACATTTTTATGGGTTTGATTTTATCAGAGAGTATATTATTTTTTAAAAAGAATACAATTTTTTTTCTAGAATTGTCTTTATTGGAACTCACTTCTGACGTATTTCTATAAGTTGTGGTGCTGAAAGTGTACTCCACTGTGGGAATTACCTTTTTTCTTTAAGATTTTAAAATAACATTCTAAAAATATGAAAGAAAAATGTTTTGGAAAAACAAACAGGTTTGTAATGATTGATTTGCAAAGAACAATACAAAATCTATTCATTCTGATCCTTAACAGGTCAGGAGAAGGGACATTATGTCAATCTACTATCTTCTTTAAATAAAAGCTTTTACTATATAGTACATTTTTTATAAAGAAAATGGAAATTATATTGAATTATTGCAGGGGTAATTTTAATAAAATCTTCCTTAAGTAGGAACTGGATTCTTTGAATCCTTTTACTTTCTTCTTCCAGACCTTTGACCCTCAACAGATCCGAATTGCATTCTGTATCTCCAGTGTTTCTTCCAGGCTTTACCTAAGCATTAGCAAAATATGGGTCAGCCAAAACCAAACAAAAACAATCCAAAAAACCTGTTTATTTTATTTCTCTTGTATAAGATTAAAACTCAACAAATTATCAACAGTATAATTTTCTACTTCCCTTTGTTACTTCTCCATTACATTTTACCCAACCATTCAGTTCTTAATTTTATGTTTTGTAGGACAGTCATTTGTATGGGATTCAGAACTAGAAAGAGCCATAGAGACCATCTATTCAAGTCCCGTCATTTTACAGATAAGATCTAAAGTGTCATGCCTAGAGTTATGCGGGTAACAAGGAGCAGAACTAATATTTAAACCTTCATCTTTTGAGCCCAAATCCAACGCTCTCTCATCTTTGTAAAGGTACAATGTGCAATACTGAAAGAATTTATTAGGTCCAGTATTTCCTTGCCTTTAGTATCTATTTGAAAAAAAGGCACTTCCCTATTCTACAGTGTCTGCATCTTTAGCTGATCTGTCTAAGTCTATGCCATATGATGGAAACATGAAGAAAATACAAAGATGACCTTTTTCTGAAGGAAAAACTAAAAAAATTGCTGTAATCAAAACTAGGAAATAGCAACAATGTTCATTTTATTTTTACTATGCTTCAATGACTATTTTAATTTTATAATATGGGCCTTGTAAGTTTTCATTCACATTGAAAATTCTTTACATGATGAGATTTGATTTTTCCAACCATTGTTTCTTGTCTACCTACTGTGTTTTCAATTCATTTTTATTATTTCTTTATCTTTTTAATGTCTATTAAGTATATTTTCATATAGCAATATGAGTTCGAGTTCTGTCTCGCAATAGGGAGACTGTCTTTGAATAGTTTCTCTTTTCAGAGGCAATAGGTGGCACAATGGATAGAGCATTAAGCCTGGAGTCAAGGAGACCTGAGTTCAAACTTGAACTCATATACTTTCTAATTGTTTGACCCTGATCAAATCATTTAACCTCTGCCTCAGTTTCCTCAATGGTAAAATGAGGATAATAATAGCACCTACTTCCCAGAATTTATTGCGGATGAAATAATGATTTATAAATGAAATAATATTTCCAAAGCACCTGACACAATATCTGGCACATAGTAATTACTTAATATATAATTGTTTCCTTCCTTCTATTAATACAATCAGGTAGGCAGGACATTTAATCTGTAGAGAAGGAGTAAAGTAGCTATGTTCTCTTTTCCACTCTGAGGATGCCTGAAGACAGTTTATAGCAGCAGAGAACATCTGAACTAGTGTTTAGGTTATTCATTATAGTGGTTAAAAGAGGGCAAGATGGTTGGGTGAAACTTTTTTGTGGCAGAACAATGTATCTGAGTTTGTGTTCCCCATTACTTGTGTATCCCTGAGGAAAGTCATGCATTTTTGATTTCTGTTGCAGTATCTGTGAATTATTATTGGTCACAAAATAAACCAACAGAGTGAGCAGAGATATCTGTGTACTTGGCAATACCTTCGAAGTCTTTCCAAGTCCTCGCTGCCAAAACCGTTTTGGAGTTTGAGGGATATTTGCAGTCGGTGGTCATAGGACCAAGTTTTTGTTGTTTTTGTCTTATTGGTGACATATAACTGAGACAAGAGTGCACACATCTTTCGCACACAATTTATATAGCAGGTCACATACCAGAAATCCAGCCAGTTTCTCAGGAAGGAGAAATAGCCACTAACTGGTGACTCCCTTCCTGGAACTACCATTTTAGAAATGGCTCTCAGCCATGCTTCACTTCATTTTCACTGGTATTCGCTCTCCAAACTTACCCTTTATCTTGTCTGTCTCATTGTTATCTGGGAAAAAAACTTCTGTAGCCCTCCTCCCTTTATTGGTGGCAACCTTCCAGCAATCCCCTTTTGAAAAGTTCCCAACCATGGTTTGTCTTACTATCATCTTAGTTCTCACTGGATATCACATCTTTTTCCTCCCTATGCTGCTTTTTGTATTTATTGTCTTCTTCCCTTAGAATATAAGTCTCTTGAATGTAAAGACTGTCTTATTTGCTTATATTTGTATCTTCAATGTTCAACACAGTGCCTGAAACAAAATAAGTGCTAAATAAATTGTCTGTCTGTCTGTCTGTCTATCTATCTATCTATCTATCTATCTATCTATCTATCTATCTATCCCTCTTCCCTTACTGATCCTTGCTAGGAGGAATCATTTTTCATCTTTGTAGTCCCTGGCTCCAGCATATAGTAGGAAATAAATAAATATCCAATGTAGTTGAATTAAACTAAATATGTAAGAATCTGTTGGTTCCCTTCAAGTTATTATAAAGAGAGTTCAAAAGGATCTTAATATAGGAAAGCAATGCCTGTTTTGTCTCAAAATTGCGAAACAAGGAAGATTCATTTTTAGCAATCCTTTCTTTATCTCTCCTTTACATTTTAGTCACTCAGAATTCTTATGGTGCCCCATTTCTTTATTCTCAGTGAGAAAGGTGATCTGACAGACCAGTTCTTACTATGTTGTTAACCTTACTAGCTCAGCATTATGTGCTTATTTAAAAAGGACTATTGGAGAGGTCAATACTTAGCCCTAAGAATACTCTCTAATGGTTTAATTTTTAATAGCAATAAAAAGCCAATGAGAGAGAAATTTGGATATCTTCCTGGAATCCCTCAAATTACACAAGGCAGGTAATCCTTTATTCCATCTATGTATAAGACTCATCCTACTAAAAGATAGAAAGTAATCTCAATCTCTTCACTTCTTTACCATACTTGTCATTATACCAGATCTTTTGGGGGAATATAACTGCTGTCATGTGACTTTTTTTTTTTAAGCAATTGGGGTTAAGTAACTTGCTCAAGGTTACACGGCCAGGTGTTTCTGGGTGGGTGCTAATTTGATCCCCAGGTTATCCCAACATTGGGGCTGGTGCTCTTACTTGCTGTGCTACCTGGCCGCCCCGTCATGTGACTTATAAAAAGTTAGTTACATCCAACAATCTCCCAATAATCTAGGCTAGAAATCTCAGTGTTAACTCTGACTTTTCCCTTTATCTCATTTGCCACATGTAGTCAGTTACCAAGTGCTGATATTTTTATTTTGACAATATTTCTCACAGCTATCCTTTTCTCTCCACACTCCCTGGCACTGTCCTAGTTCAAGCCTTTTTTACCTGAACTTATATAACAGGCTCCTAATTGGTCACCCTGTCTCTAGTCACTTCCCTGTCCAATCTGTCCTTCACATAGCTTTCAAAATAACCTTCTCATGCTATTCCACTGCTCAAAAACATTTAGCAGCTTCCTATTACTTACAGAATAAAACACAAACTGCTTAGGCTGATATTTTTAACTGTTGTAATCTGATTCCATTCATACCAGTCACATAAACTGAGCAATTAATTTTCCCATCGTCCTGTCCTATCTTCTCCTTTCTTCACTAATTTATACAGGTCAGTCTTTATCCTTGGAACACCTCTAATTTTCAACTTAATTTACTTTCTCAGTTGCTTTTATTTTCTAATACTTTCATTGTATGTAATAAACCTAAGAGCAAAATCTGTTTTAAAGGGGATACAGTCTTATTGTTAAAGTTGTGTAAAAATTTTTATCTAGGGGCAGCCAGGTAGCACAGAGAGTAAGAGCACTGGCTCCAGTGTCGGGATGACCTGGGGATCAAATCCGGGCTCAGACACTTAGCATCCACCCCGAAATAACTGGCCATGTAACCTTGAGCAAGTTACTTAACCCCAATTGCTTTTAAAAAAAATTATCTTCCTTTTTGGCCCAATTTTAAAGCCTACTCACTTCCTCCATGAAGTGTCTTTTTATCCACTCAGGGGAAAATTATTTTCCCTACTCCAATTTTCCTAGGACATTTTTTTTCCTTCATCTGTCATTTGCCCCTGTCTGCCTTGAATATTACTTACTTATATATTTGTCAGGTTCCCCCACAAGACTGTAAGCTTCTTGAAAGCAGTGACTTTGGCAGCTTTTCTTTGTTCCTTGTGTAGCAGGAGATTGAAGGACAATTCTCTGCAAAGGGAGAAAAAGTCTGTGTTACTTGTCTGCCCTGAACCTCTGGAAAAGATTAGGTTATAAATGTCTGGGCAAAAGATATCTTTTCTTACCTTGTGAAGGAGGGCAGAAATTTTGTGAGGAGGAAAGAAGATATAAAGGTGAGAGAGATGCAGAACATACAATTTCATTAGGAGTCAGGCAAATAAAACTGAGGAGGCAGAAAGGAGAGATAGATTAAAGACAGAGGGATGGGAAGCAGTTGTCCCGACTAACATTTGAGAGCCACCAGTCACAACACAGCCTAGAGAAGGCACAAAACTAGGACCTGGCTGAAAAGTCGGTCTGATTATGTTGAACTTTTTTCTTTGAGACATTGAATGCAGATGGTAACTATCTCTCTTAATGTCTCTCTTTTTGTTTGAAGGGGTGGATCTAAAGTTTTTTTTTTCTTTAAAGTTATATTTATAATTTCAATTTAATTTGTTTTCAATTTTCTGGCTACAGGAAAGGATTCATCATAACTACTCTGGTTTGAGCCTTTCTTATTTGGGAAAAGGGAGTTGCAAAAGAGAAAGACATGATGGTTGGCATTTAAGTAGAGAAGGCTCTGAATTTTGCCAAATAGATCTTGTTGGAAGGTTGGGAGCTATATTAAAGACTTTTTTGTTGTTGTTGAATTTTGAATAAGTACATGTAGTGGCAGCCACACTGGCATACCCAGGCTGATAGCACAGGTTCTTAGATCTGCTTTACTAGGAAAGATAGCTGTTTAAGGGGTCAACAATCTTTTTAATTACATTCACTAATTCAGGGGAAAAGTCAGCACCTTGAACTTCAGAGAAAATCCAAGCAGAGAAATAAAGACCACAGACAGGGCTTCTAACTGTCTCAGAAATTAGCACAGATCAACAGACATATCCAACTATCTGACCAAGGAAATACATATAGTTACCAGAGAGAGAAGCACCAACATCTGGGTTTTTCAAAGCCACAGGGCTCCTTAATGGCTACTCAGAGTTTCATCAGGTCATATAACAAGAAAACTCTTCCAATAAGTGAGCCCCAAAGTGAGAAGCTAACTTCGGAATATATATACCCTTTTTAGAAACAGAAGGCATCATAATCCTCATGACTCAGTGCCTAATTAGAAATTTTAAAAAAAGTATGAAAGCCTTCCTATAAGTAAACCCCTAAGCAAGCTTCCCTTAATGGGCTCCACCTGAGGCCTGTTAATGGACAGGGAAGATCTTATATCCCATTAACATTATAGTACATCAAAGCAGGGTAAAAAAGTAAGGTAAATCTCCCTCTCTGTGTGTATGAGTATTTTGCTTTCTTTAGGTGAAAGTAAACCAGTTGCCTATCTTGGATGGTGAGTCACATGACCTTCTCCACTGTTCTCTCCAATGCATAAAAAGGTCTTTCTGTAGAGAGGGAATCAAGGTAGTAACAAGAGAATAGGTCATGCCTGGTAAGAAGAAAAAGGCAATGGCTGGAGAATGTCAAAGATGCTGATATTCCAAGGGTGGGGACCATTGAGGAGAAAGTTGCTAGTTTTCCTTTCCTACTTATTTAACCCACCAAAGACATGCATCTGCATACATTTGTAAGATCAGTGGCAAACATGATGCCATGTATATAGAAGGTACCTAAAAGAGGTTGGTGAATTGAAAGAGTTTGAGAATGCATGAATAGAAAATGAAAGTAATAGATATTCCAAGTGTGGAAGATGACTTACATTATTGAGCAAAGAAAGGAAAAAGCTAGACAAAATTGTGGGAAATATAATAGTCCAATATCTTACTAGTGACTGCCAAAATCTTACTTCCAGACATTATCATCTCCAGCACAGACTTTTTTTTCTCCAATGGCATCCTAATTGGTCTCCCTTCCTCAAGTTTCTCTCTATTCCAATCCATCATCCACAAAGCTAGCAGTGACTTTTCTTAAGCACAGATGTGGTCAAGTCATTCCTCTGCTCAATAAACTCCAGTGACTCCCTATTGAATCTAGGATAAAATAAATATTTTCCTTTGTTTAGCTTTTAAAGTCCTCCAGAGACTGTCCTCAACCTATTTTTCCAGATGTTTTGAACATTACTCCCTCTTTTGTACTTTGCAATCAGCCAAATAGCCTTATCTCTGTCCTGCAAAGTTTTAAAGCAACTGGCTGTCCTAAATGTCTAAAATGTTCTTCATTTTTGCCTTTGCTCATAGAATCCCTCTCCTTCTTCAAGATGAAACTTCTAAATGAAGCCTTTCTTTACCTCCCCATCTTCCAAATGCTAGTACCCCTCCTACCATACTACTTTATTGTCTCTTTTTTATTTACATTTTTTCTCTTTACATTTTTTCTTGACCCATTTACTTATGTACTGGTTTTCTTCCCCTTTAAATATTAGCTCCTTAAGAGTAGGGGTCATTTCATTCTTCTTCACTGTTAATGTCCACTAACTTGCAAGTAGGTTTAATCCTTAGCTAACTGATGTTTCTTTACATTTTCCATTCATTCACACTGGCCAGAGCAGAAGACTTGATGAATATGTACATGGGCCCAGTGCAGTTCTCAGCAAACAAATAAAGAAATAGATAGCTAGAAATATTTTACAATGACAAAAATAATATAAAAATTGTTGTTTATTTGTTTCAGACACCCTCAAAATCCAATTCAAGGTTTTCTAGGCAAAGATACAGGAATGGTTTGTCATTTCCTTCTCCAGATCATTTTACAGATGAAGAAACTGAGGCAAACAGAGTTAAATGACTTGCCCAGGGTCACACATGTAGTATCTGAGGATGGATTTGAACTCATGTCCTCCTGACTCAGTCCCGGTACTCTATCCACTGAACCACAAGACTATCCCAATATAAAAATAATCAAGTATAGATTAAAGGGATAAGAATTTCTGTGACCTTTGGATTTTCTGTCCCTGGCAATTTATGTATTTTAATTGAACATTTGAAAGCCTACATATATACTTCTGCATGAAGTATCATTTATAGGAATAGTCTGTGTATATAACCATGTCACTAGACACTTTGGGTACTAAAAAACAAATATGACAATACTATAAAGATTCTTATGAGTCATTTGCTTTGTGGTTTCATTTTTAGATTGTATCAACATATGGACCAGATAATGAGACTGTTTTAGCAACTAAGGAAGCTATTAATAATAAATTTTCAACCTCTTAATGACTAAATATCCCCTTTTCAGGAATAGGTTTGCATCAAATACTGTATGCTTCAAAAAGATACCCAGAATAAGAGATTTATGAGACTAGAACTACTGGATCCCTTATGGACACATACAGCTTTTCTGGGTTTCTAAGGCAGCTTGAACCTGGTCAATCCATGTTTGAGGCATGGCTGATGACACTATGTAAAGCTCAATTTCTGTCCTAGCACATCACAGTCTGAGCTAGTAGGGTATCAGCAAGGGGTAAAGTAGAGGTGGAATAGTCACACCCTTTGATTCACTTTGGACCTTGAGAGGAGATAAAGGAAAGTTTAGAAAGGGAGAAAAGAAATAAAAGAGAAGTAGAAAGACCTAAGAGTTCAAGACTGAGTCATGACAGATTTGAGTTTGCTTCTTATCTTGTCCACTAATTTGTTGTATGACTTTGGACAATCATGACTCACATTCCTAGGATATTTTGAAATTTACAAAGGGCTTTATTCACAACAATCCCATAAGATATACAGCACAAAAATTATGTCTATTTCACAGTTTAGGAAAATAGTCAAATACCTACTACTTCTCTATGTTGGAATTCCAACCTTGGTCATCTGACTCCAAATCTGCCACTCTTTCCAATCACTTATGTCCTATTTGAGTCTCCCATTTCTACCTCTGTCAGATAAAGATGGTGGACTATACTGTCTCTAAAGTCACTACCTGGTTTATTGTCCTAAAATATATGGTTATTGTTGATGGGCGCTGTCTCTGTGGATTCAGATGTCTGAAATGGAATCAGAGCACGAGAGGGCCTCCCTCTCATTTCTCACTACATAAAATACTGCAACTAAGCCTATGGGGGTTCTATCTGAGTTTTCCATGGCCATTACTGAAATGATGCACCTGAACCTGTCAAAGAAATAAATCCTCTTCTATACCATTGCTGAGGAATATTTCCTTTATGATTAACATGGGGGTGACCCACTGCAAACTCTAATCCTGGTTAAGACAACAAAAAATTCTTAATAGGGATAGTTTTGATTACTTCTGAAGACTGCCTGTTCATATCCTTTGAGGATTTATCAATTGGAGAATGCCTTATATTCTTATAAATATAACTTAGTTTTCTATGTATTTGAGAATTGAGGCCTTTATCAGAGATACTTGTTGTAAAGATTTTTCCCAGCTTTCCACTTTCCTTTTAATCTTGGTTGCATTGGTTTTGTTTGTACAAAAGTTTTCTGATTCAGTATAGCCAAATTATCTGTTTTATCTTTTGTAATGAGCTCTCTCTGTCTCTGTCTCTCTCTTTCTCTGTCTCTGTCTCTGTCTCTGTCTCTCTGTCTCTCTCTCTCTCTCTCTCTCTCTCTCTCTCTCTCTCTCTCTTGTTTGGTCATAAATTCTTCCCTTCTCCATAAAACAGACATGCTTTCCTAATTTGTCAATGGTATTACCTTTTGTGTTTAAATCATGTACCAATTTTGACTTATACAGTGTGAGATAGTCAAAACCTACTTTTTACCAAACTGTTTTCCATTTTTTCCTACAAGTTTTTGTCAAATAGTTAGTTCTTGTCCCCAAAACTTGGATCTTTGAGTTTATCAAACCCTGAATTCCTATGGACATTTACTACTGTGTATTGTGTACCTAATCTATTCTGTTGATCCATCACTCTCTTTCTTAGCCAGTACCAGATAGTTTTGATGATTACCATTTTTTATAATACAGTTTGAGATCTGGTACTAGCTAGGTACTGCTGCTACTACTACTACTACTTCCTTCACATTACTTTTTCATGAATTCACTTGATATTCTTGAGTTTCTGAACATTCAGATGACTTTTGTTATTTTTTAGCCCTATAAAATAATCCTTTGGTATTTTGATTGGCATGGCACTGAATAAGTAAATTAATTTAGGTAGAATTGTCATTTTATTATATTGGCTCTACCAACTGATGAGCAATTAATATTTTTCCAGTTGTTCAGATCTGTCTTTATTTTTGTGAAAAGTGTTTTGTATGTTTGTTCATATAGTACCTGAGTTTGTCTTGGCAGATATACTCTAAAGTATTTTATATTGTGTATGGTTTTTAAAAATTGAATTTCTCTTTCTATCTCTTGCTGCTTGACTTTGTTGATAATATATAAAAATACTGATTATTTATGTAGGTTTATTTCATATCCTCAACCTATCAGTCCTATTCACTTTAAAAGATTGGCCTGTGAAACAGATTAAAAGAGAAAAGTATGGGGTAGAGTCAAGATGGTGGAGTAGAAGCACCACCTCTGAGCAGCTCCAGCTTCCACCTTCCCCAATTAATGTAAAAAGGGGAGTCTGTACAAACTTTGGAGCTGCAGAACCCAAAAAATGACATAGAGAAGCTAACCTCCCGCTGAGGCAGGAATTGGCCAGCACAGTATGCTGGGAGCTGAGCCCAGGCCCCTGACCTGGAGGTTTTAGCCCCAGGGCAGGCCTGACCAGCCGCTGGCCATAGGGACTCCAGATCAGCAGTAGCTGTGGCCGTTTCCAGAATTATCAACACATAGATGCAAAGGACAAAGTGAGAGGTCAGTGCAGTCTGGACTTTGGGACCCAGTAAGTGGGAGTGTGTGGGCTTTGCCCCTGCGTGAGAAGCCACTGAGACGCCTGACACATCCAGCCAGTGCCACGTGGCAGCTTCCGCTACTGGCCTGCAGAGTGTAGGGGGACCAAGCACCAATCTGAGGAGTGATCTCTCCTGCTTTAACCTGCTTGGATCTGGATTGCAGTCTAGGGTGGAGGTCCTGGGGTGTGTGTCCAGCTTGCCAGAGCGTGTGGAGGCTCCAGAGAGGGCACCCATCTAATACCTCTGGCAGCTGAGAAAACCCTAGAAATTGGGACAAAAGCTCCCCTGTCTGGTGGCAGGATCCTACTGTGGCAAAAAGCCAAGAGATCAAGTGACTGAGGGGTGACATGACCGGGCAGAAACAAAGCAGACAGAAGATTCCAACCTTAGACTCCTATTTTGGGGACAAAAAGGATCAAAGCATGGAACAGGAGGAAGACAGTGAAGTCAGAACTCCTGCACCAACAGGTTCAAAAGAAAATACGAACTGGTTACAGTCCATAGAGGACCTTAAGAAGCAGATAAGGGGGGGTGGAGCCAAGATGGCAGAGTAGAACCATGACCTTCTTGCGGCTCCGGCTTCTACCTTCCCCAATCCATGTAAAAAGGGGACTCTAAACAAACTTTGGAGCTGCAGAACCCACAAAATGACACAGAGAAGCTAATCTCCAGGTGAGGACAGCCTGGCAGGCCAGCAGGAATCAGCCAGCACAGCACTCTGGGAGCCCAGCCCAGCCCCATGCTGAGGCTTTAGCCCCAGGGTGGGCCTGACCAGCCGCCTGCCAG
>NW_027187327.1:7357100-7389072 GCF_028583685.1 Petaurus breviceps papuanus
AAATCTGGTGGAAATGAATGATGTAAATTAGAAGTTAATAAAGCATTAAAAAAAACAAATAAAAAAAATAAAATGCTTCTGAAGGAAAAAAAGTTAAAAAAAAGAGAGAGAAAAGTACAATCCACGTGTGAATAATTGGGAGAGGGCAAGGGAGTAGTGACTTTGTCTCAAAATTAGATCCCGTATCAGAAATTCATTTTTGTTCAAACCTTCACACTATCATAATTAAAGGCAGATGATTAGTGCTTCCAAGAAAACTACCTAAGATTAATGATTTCCTTGTAAGACGGTATGATCTTGTGATTTACTGGAACTTTCAGGCATAGATGTCACCTTACAACAAAACACAGAAATACCTGCTGCTCAGGTCGATGATTTAAATCTTGTCTTTCATATTCTATCCCATTTCCCAGTGGCTAAATCACAATGTAAATTGTACTTATTAGCAGGAAATAAATCTTCATAGGATTTATAACTTTTATGTTTGGGCAATTTATAAATTTTAGAGTCTGTTCACAAGAAATTTAGTAAACATGTAGTAAATGATTTGGTAATTATTTTCCCCTTGATTTTAGATGAGAGAAGAAGATTGGACATTTTGAAAATGGGGAAAATTGTACTATTTGAGAATGGAAACTTTGTTTTCTTTGTTCAATCTCTCCAGGAAAAAAGCCCACAATCTAATTTCTAACAAGTGCATAATTTAAGTGCTTTATTGATTTTGCAGTGAAAAGTTCCATAAAGACCTTTTGATTCTAGTTTTATTTATCATAGTACAATTCTAGAGCATAGAATGCTAAAGACAAAGAATGCAAAAACATGGAATGACCTTTGGGATCATCTGGTTTAACCACTTTATTTGATAGATGAGAAAGTGGAAGCTGGGTGAGAGGAAGAGAATTATTCAAGGTCATAGCTAATTGAGATTGAAATAAGCTTTAGAACCCAGCTCTTTAGGATCCAGGATTGCCAATTTGCTTCCCTTTTCATGACACTCCATTAGTAGAATACTGCTTTTACTAACTTTAATAGCATCATAAACAATAAAAATCAGAGAAAGGTCAATTGTATGGGTAGCATGACATTGTAGATAGAGTACTGATCTTGGAGTTGACTTGAGCTGTGTTCAAATCTGAGCTTGGACTGAAGAAGACCTAGATGAATCTTTTATCTGAAACATGCTAGATATGTGACTTTGATCAAGTAACTTTACTTCTATGTGCCTCAGAAGACTCTAGATTTTATCTTCTAAATCATTGACAGATTTCTATCTTTTAGTGGAGTTTTTTATCTTGTATTTATGATTTAATTACTTAAGATAGCATGCACAGGAGGACTTCTGGGAGCCAAGATGGAGTAGTAAGCAGTAGGTGCCTCTTACCCTTCCTTAATAACTAAAAAATGTCACCCCACAAAAATTATAGAACGGCAGAGTTAGCAGAAATATGAGGTACAACAGTCTTTTAGCCCCAGAGATTTGGGGGATTAACAGGAAAATTCCTTTCACTATAGTGGAGGAGAGCAGTACAGGACAGGAGGTGTCTAGGCAAGCCAGCAACAAGACCCACCTCTGCAAACCACCAGGAGATCCTGAGCCCTAGGAAGTGGAGTAGGCAAGTGCCAACACCAGGACCACCATCCAACCTCCATGTGCCTTGGCACAGTCAAAGGAACCAGCAGAATCCAGGTTGGAAAACCACCACATGTGCTGGTGGACAAGCATCCACCAGCAGCTGAACCTACCCATGCTCTAGTACAGCCTTAGTGAGGAGGCATCCTCCAGCAGCCAGACCGTTCCCCCACCCCACCCTGCAAACTTCAATGTAGCACCAGAAAAATGCACAGAAACCTTACCTGACATCGTTACACACCAGCCACCACCACCAGCTCTAGCTTAGCACCAGGTAAGCTATAGACTCCTATAGACTCCAGCTATCATCAGGAAAAAGGCAAACATCATGAGCAAAAAGCAACAAACAAAAACACTGACCATAGAGAATTATTATGGTGACAGGGAAGATCAAAACAAAAATTCAGAAGAGGACATCATTGTCAATATACCCACATCCAAAACATCAAAGAGGAATATAAACTGGTCTTAAGTCCCAACTAAAGAAGGATTTTAAAAGGAATATGGGAGAGGTAAAAGAAAAATTGGAAAAAGAAATGAAAACTAAGCAAGAGAGAGTCAACAACTTGGAAAAAGGAGAAAAATTGACTGTAGAAAACATTTCCTTTAAAAATACAATTGGTAAAATGGAAAAGGAGGTACTAAAAGTAACTGAAGAAAACAATTTGTTAAAAATTAGAATTGGACAAGTGGAAGCTAATGATTCTATGAGACATCAAGAATCAGTCAAACAAAATCAAAAGAATGAAAAAAATGGAAGAAAAAGTAAAATAGCTCATTGGAAAATAATTGACCTAGACAATAGATCCAGAAGAGATAATTTAAGAATTATTGGTCTACCTAAAAATCATGATGAAAAAAAGAGCCTGGACAACATCTTTCAAGAAATCATCAAGGAAAACTGCCCTTAGGTCCTAGAACCTGAGGGTAAATTTGTCATCAAAAGAATCCTTAGATCCCCTCCCAAAAGAGATCCCAAATTTAAAAGGTCAAGAAGAAAATACAGCAAGCTGCCAGGAAGAAACAATTTAAAAACCATAGTCAGGATTATGCAGGATCTTGCAACTTCTACATTAAAAGATTGAAAGGCTTGGAATATGATATTCCATAAGGCAAATGAGCTTGGATTGCAACCAAGGATCAACTACAAGCAAAATTGAGTATAATCTTTTGAGGAGGAGATGGAGAAGTGCCTCTTATCCTTTCTTAATAACCAGAAAATGTCACCCCAGGAAAAATATTAGAATAGCAGAGCCAGCAGTAAGATGAGGTGCAGCAGTCCAGTGAAATAAGAGACTTCCAAACCTTACAGATGAAAAGACTAGAGCTAAATGGAAAATTTGATCTTCAAATACAGGACTCAAAAGAGGCATAAAAAAGTAAACAGAAAAGAAAAAAATGTAATTTTATTAGAGCAAAGTGTTTACATCCCTACATGAGAAAATGATACTTTTAACTCTTGAGAATGACACTTAGAAGGGATATACGTAGACAGAGGACATTGGTATAAGTTCACGTTGATGTGATAATAAAAAATCGATTTAAGTGATGAAAAGGGATTGTAATGGTAGAAGAGGAAAGGAGGAGTCAGAAAGCTGTAAATTATATCACACGAAGAGGCACAAAGACCTATTACAGTAGAGGGAAAGAATGGAGGGAGATGAGTATGTTGAACCTTACAGTCATCAGATTTGGCTCAGAGAAGGAATAACATACTCAGGTATAGAAATTTACCTTACCCTATACAAAGTGGGAGGGGCAAGAGGAGGGAGGGGGAAGGGCAAATAGAAGGAAAGGAACAAGTAGGGAAAGAAAATGGAGGGGGCTGATAGAAGGTAGGGCAGATTGAGGGAGGCTGTGGTCATAAGCAAAACTCTAGTAGGGAGGAAAAGGGAAAAAGGAGAAATAAAAGCATAACCAGGGTCAGGGGGGTAGGATGAAGAGAAAGATACAGATCGTAATCATAACTGTGAAAGTGATTGGTATGAACTCTCCCATAAAATAGAAGCAGATAGCAGAGTGGATTAAAAACCACAATCCTACAATATGTTGTTTACAAGAAACACATTTGAAACATAGGGATACACACAGAGTAAAGGTAAAAAGCTGGAGTAGAATATAGTATGGTTCAACTGAAGTAAAAAAAATCAGGAGTGGTAATCCTGGTCTCAGACAAAGCAAAAGCAAAAAAAGATATAATTGAAAGAGACAAGGAAGGAAACTACATCCTGCTAAAAAGCACCATAGACAATGAAGTAATATCAATACTAAATATACATTTACCACATGGTATAGCAACCAAATTCTGAGAGGAGAAGTTAAGGGAGTTGCAGGAAGAAATAGACAATAAAAATCAAAGAGGGGGACCTCAATCTCCCCCTCTCAGAAGCAAGTAAATCTAAGCATAAAATAAAAAAGAAAGAAGTTAAGGAGGTAAATAGAATTTTAGAAAAGTTAAATAAGGTAGACCTCTGGAGAAATCTGAATGGGGATAGAAAGGAATAGACCTTTTTCTTGGTGGTATATTACACCTACCCAAAACCGGACCATGTATTAGGGCATAAAAACCTCACAATACATTGCAGAAAGGCAGAAATATTAAATGCTTTAAATTAAATTAAATCCTTTTCATATCATGATGCAATAAACATTACATGTAATAAAGAATCATGAAAAAAGACTAAACATTAATTGGAAACTAAAGAATCTAAGCCTAAAGAGTGAGTGAGTCAAGCAACAAATCATAGAAAAAAATCAATAACTTCATCCAAGATAATAACAATGATGAGACAACATACCGAAACTATGGGATGCAGTGAAAGTGGTTCTTAAGGGGAGGCCAGGTAGCACAGCGAGTAAGAGCACCGGCTCTAGTGTTGAGAAGACCTGGAGATCGAATCCCAGGCTCAGACACTTAGCACCCACCCAGAAACACCTGGCCGTGTAACCTTGAGCAAGTTACTTAACCCCAATTGCTTAGGGGTGGCCAGGTGGCTCAGCGAGTAAGAGCACCGGCTCCAGTGTCGGGATGACCTGGATCAAATCCGGGCTCAGATACTTAGCACCACACCCAGAAATAACTGGCCACGTAACCTTGAGCAAGTTACTTAACCCCGATTGCTTAAAAAAAAAAGTGGTTCTTAAGGGGAAGTTTTATATCTCTTAATGCTTAAAGGAATAAAATAGAGAAAAAAGAGATCAATGAATTGGGAATGCAATTAAAGAAGCTAGAGAAAGAACAAAAATTCCCAATGAAATACCAAATTAGAAATTCTGAAAATGAAAGGAGAGATGAACAAAATTAAAATTAAGAAAACTATTGAACTAAAAAAATAAAACTAAGAAATGGTTTTATGAAAAAAAAACACAATAAAATAGATAAACTTTTGGTTAATTTTATTTTAAAAAAAGAATAAAGAAAACCAAATTATCAGTATCAAAAATAAAAAGGATGAGTTCGCCACCAATGAAGAGGAAATTAAAACAATAATTAGAAACAATTTTGCCCAACTATATGACAATAAACTTGACAATTTTAGAAAAGTAGATGAATATTTACAAAAATATAAATTGCCCAGATTAACAGAAGAGGAAGTAAAATACTTAACCCCATTTCTGAAAAAGAAATTGAACAAGCCATCAATGGACTCCCTAAGAAAAAATATCCAGGACCAGATAGATTTAGAAGTGAATTTTATAAAACATTTAAAGAACAGTTAATTCCAATACTATGTAGATTATTTGGGAAAATAGGCCAAGAAGGAGTCCTGCCAAATTCTTTTTATGATACAGATATGGTGCTGATACCTAAAGCAGGAAGAACCAAAAGAGAAAGAAAATTATAGACCAATTTCCCTAATGAATATGGATGCAAATATTTTAAACAAAATATTAGCAAAGAGATTAGAGCAACTTATCATGAGAAAAATATACTATAACCAAGTAGAATTTATACCAGGAATGCAGGGCTGGTTCAATATTAGGAAAACTATCAGCACAATTGACCATATCAACAACAGAACTGACAGAAATCATTTGATTATCTCAGTAGATAGAGAAAGGCTTTTAACAAAATACAACACCCATTCCTATCAAAACACTATAGACATAGGAATAAATGCAGTTTTGCTTAAAATGATAAGTAGCATCTACCTAAAACCATCAGCAAGCATTATATGTAATGGGGATAAGCTAGAAGCATTTCCAATAAGATTGGGGATGACACAAGGAAATCCATTATTACCACTGTCATTCAATATTGTACTAGAAACTCTAGCTTTAGCAATAAGAGAAGAAAAAGAAATTGAAGGAATTAGAATTGGCAAAGAAGAAACAAAGTTATCACTCTTTGCAGATGATATGATGGTATACTTAGAGAATCCCAGAGGATCAAGTAAAAAAACTGCTTGAAATAATAAACAACTTTAGCAAATAAAATAAACCCACATAAATCACTGACATGTCTATACATTACTAACAAATTCCAACAAGATATAGAAAGAAAAATTCCATTTAAATTTACTGTAAACATTATAAAATATTTGTCTATCAAGACACACCCAGGAACCTATATGAACATAATTACAAAACACTTCGTGCAAATAAAGTCACACCTAAATTATTGGGAAAACATCAGTTGCTGGTGAGTAGGCCGAGCTAATAGAATAAAATGACAATTCTACTTAAATTAATGTACTTATTGTCATGCCAATTAAACTACAAAGAATTATTTTACACAGCTAGAGAAAATAATAAAATTCATATGGAAGTATAAAAAGTACAGAATATCAAGGGAATTAATGAAAAATGCAAGGGAAGGGGGCAGCTAGGTGGTGCAGTGAATAGAACACTGGCCCTGGAGTCAGGAGGACCTGAGTTCAAATCCAGCCTCAGACACTTAACACACAAAACTAGCCATATGACCTTGGGCAAGTCACTTAACCCCAATTGCTCTCCAAAAAAAAAAAATGCAAGGGAAGGTGGTCTAACCATACCAGATCTTAAATTGTATTATAAAACAATAATCATCAAAATCTACTTCTTACTGGCTAAGAAAGTGAGTGGTTGATCAGTGGAACAGGTTAGGTACACAAGACACAGTAGTCAATGACTATAGTAATCTACTCTGATAAACCCAGAGCTGGGATAAGAACTCACTATTTGGAAAAAAACTGCGGAGAAAATTGGAAAATAGTATGGTAGAAACTAGGCATAGACCAACACATTACACCATATACCAAGATAAATGGGCACATGAATAGTTTACCTTTCAGATTTGTAGATAACAGAATAATTTACGACCAAACAAGAGATAGAGAACATTATAAAATGCAAAATGAATCATTTTAATTACATTAAATTGAAAAGTTTTTTAACTAAGTCAATGCAACCAAGATTAGAAGGAAATCAGAAAATTGGGAAACAATTTTTATAATCAGTGTCTCTGATAAAGGCCTCATTTCTAAAATATATAGAGAAATTTACAGAAATACAAATCATTCCCTCATTGATAAATGGCCAAAGGATATGAACAGGTAGTTTTTAGAGGAAGATATTAAATCTATCTATAGTCATATGGAAAAAATGCTCTAATTCACTATTGATTAGAGAAATGCAAATCAAAACAACCCTTAGGTATACATCTCACCTGTCATATTGGCTTACATGACAAAACAGGAAAATGATAAATGTTGGAGAAGATGCAGGAAAATTAGAACACTAATTCATTGTAGGTGGAATGTTATGGAGAGCAATTTGGAAACTCAGTGAAGTAGGTGTTATTAACAAGAATAGCAGTACTTCCCATCCATTGCCCTCAGCCATTGTCATAGGAAGCAATCCCTGTGGAGATCCAGTATGGCAACTGTTCCTGTAGGCACTACCACCTTAGCTGCAGAAGATTCAGAAAAAGAAAGTTTTTGTCCCCAAAGTTCTTGGCACTGTCAAATAATTCTTCATCATAAATCGATGCACCAAAATCAGATTTTGTGCCACACACACATTTTATTGCTCTCTCTGGTTAGGTTTTTAAATCTGTGGTTTTAAAGAATGGATATTACTTCTAGGAAATGTGCAGAAAGAGGAACTGCTTAAAAAGCAAAAAAGAAAATATAGCAGTGGCTGTTGCTGTGGGGAAGTCAAGCATTTTAAGAATCATCCAATACTGCAGTGAAAAAGGATCTGTTGCACTCAACTTGAAAGAAAACTGTAGTCTGAACAAATAAACAAACAAAAACACTAGGAATTGGTACAGTATTGCTAGAAAAGCCTAATTAATCCTCAGGAAATAAATACTTAAAGAGAGACCTGGTAGTTAGTGGGTTAACTGATTTCTCTATAGCGTGGCATAGGCTTCTTGAAATTGGAAGAATATCAAGGGGAGCAGTCAAGATTCAAATGCTAATTATTGCTATGAAGAAACAAAACAAAGCATTCCTCATGTTCAAGATAATACAAAGACAAGATTGAAACACTGCAGATTGGGGATGTTTTTTGACTGATGAAGCTCACTTTTTCATTCAGCTATACCATATACCCTCCTATATATACATACACATTAATATTCCCTTCAACTATCCTCATATTGAGAAAAGTTTCATAAGTTACAATTATCATTTTTCCATGTAGGGATGTAAACACTTCAACTTTGGAAAGTTCCTTATGATTTCTTTTCCCTGTTTACCTTCTCATGCTTCTCTTGCTTCTTGTATCTGAATGTCAAATTTTCTATTCAACTGGTTTTGTCATCAAGTATGCTTGAAAGTCCTCTATTTCACTGAATGACCATATTTTCCTCTGAAACATACTACTCAGTTTTGCTGGGTAGGTGATTCTTGGTTTTAATCCAAGATTAAAACCTTTGCTCTCTGGAATATCATATTCCAAGCCCATCCATCCCTCCATGTAGAAGCTGCCAGATCCTGGGTAATCCTGATTGTGTTTCCACAATATTCAAATTGTTTCTTCCTGGCTGCTTGTAATATTTTCTCCTTGATTTGGGAATTCTGAAACCTGGCTATAATATTCCTAGGAATTTTCTTTTGGGGATCTTTTTCAGGATGTGATTGGTGGATTCTTTCAACCTCTATTTTGCCCTCTTGTTCTAAAACATCAGGGCAGTTTTCCTTGAGAATTTCTTGAAGGATGATTTCTAGGTTATTTTTTTGATCATGGCTTTCAGGTAGTCCAATAATTTTAAAATTATCTCTCCTAGATCTATTTTTCAGGTCAGTGGTTTTTCCAATGAGATATTTCATTTGGAAATATTTTGCCTTCTATTTTTTCATTTGTTTGGATCTGTTTAATAGTATCTTGATTTCTCATAAAGTCACTAGCTTCCATTTGCTCCAATGTAATTCTGAAGGAACGATTCTCTTCAGTGAACTTTTGAGATCTTTTTTTTCCATCTGGCAAATTTGGCTTTTTAAGGCATTCTTCTCCTCATTGCCTTTTTGAGCCTCTTTTGCCATTTGAGTTAGTCTATTTTTAAGGTGTTATTTTCTTCAGTCAGTTTGTTGACTCACATTTCATAATTTTCTTGCATCATTCTCATTTCTCTTCCCAATTTTTCCTACACTTCTCTTATTTGGTTTTCAAAATCCTTCTTAAGGTCCTATATGGCCTGTAACCAGCTCTTATTTTTCTTGGAAGTTTTTGGTACAGGAGTTCTGACTTTGCTGTCTTCCTCCTGTTCCATGCTTTGATCCTTTTTGTTCCCCAAATAGGAGTGTAAAGTTGGATTGCTCTGCTTGTTTTGTTTCCTTTGCCTGCTCATGTTGCCACTCAATTACTTGACTTTTGGGCTGTTTGCCACAGTAGGATTCTGCTACCAGACAGGGAGCTTTGTCCCAATTGCTGGGGTTTTCTCAGCTGCTGAAGGTATTAGTTGGGTACCCTCTCTGAAGCCTCCTCACTCTGGCAAGCTGGTCATACACCCCAGGACCTCCACCCTAGACTACAATCCAGATCCAAGCAGGTTATACCAAGAGCAATTACCCCTCAGACTGGTCGTTTGGACCCCCTACAATCTGCCGGCCAGGAGCTGAAGCTGTCCCATGGTGTTGGCTGCATGGCCACAGTGCCTCAGCAGCTCCTCCCTCCAGGGCATAAAGGCCAGACTGCACTCCCAAACTACTGGATCCCAAAGTCCACACTGCACTGAACTCTCGCTTTGTCCTTAGCATCTATGGGTTGATATTTCTGAAAACTGCCACAGCTGCTGGTGATCTGCAGTCCCTCCAGTCAGCAGCTGGTCAGGCTGCCCTGAGGCTAAAACCTCCTGCTCCAGCTGAGCTGGTGTCAGCTCCCAGAGGCTGTGCTGGCTACTTCCTGCTGGCCTGCCGGGCTGTCCTCAGCAGGAGGTTAGCTTCTTTGTGTCATTTTGTGGGTTCTGTAGCTTCAAAGTTTGTTCAATCACCTTTTACATGAATTGGGGAAGGTGGAAGCCAGAGCTGTGTGGAAGTCCTGTTTCTATTCCACCATCTTGTCTCCGCCCCCCAGTCATTTATTTCTTTAAAGGGAAAAGTATAAGCATGCTGCCTAATCAAAATGTTCTGCAGGCTATTACAATATTCAATTAATAAGCTTTTAGAAATTTGTTCAGAGTTTGCTATTCAGATGTTTTAAATTCATTAGTTGCTCATAAGGGGGAAACTGCATTGCTAGCTTAATAGTTCACCTTGTACCTAAGTCTACACACTTATACAAGTGGCTCTGGGAAAGGCATTTATCCTCAATGTCCCAAAGGCAACTCCCAAGGCACCATGAGAAACTGGTTGATAAAAGGGGATAAATAAAGCTAATAAAGTGGCCTACAAATTATCTAACTTTTCTATGCTTCAGATCTTCATCTGTAAAATGAAAGTATTGAACTCTTGTGTTCCCTTCCAATTCTCAACTCACCATAGAATAATCTATTAAGTCAAAGGAAGAGATATGATCTTCTTTGTCAAGAGTGGTCCCCAAACTCAGGATTCACAGACATTCACATATTTGCATATCAAGGAAAAAGAGACTTCATTGCAACAACCATGCTTATCTTTCTCAGATTCCAAGGTCCAATAAATCCTGTGGAAATCAGGGCAAGTCATATCATCTCTGAGCATCACTGTTCTTATTTGTACAATGAAGATTATAATCGCCCCTACTTCTCATGGCCCTTGATCCTCTCATGAGGATTACATAAGGTAAATTAATCAATAAAAAGTGTTTATTAGCCACCTACCTATGTGACAGGCTCTGAGGATAGAAAGAAAAAAACAAACAGTCCCTGCCTTCAATGAGCTTAATTTATCATGTGTATATATGTCACACAGATTGATGTATATTATATATATGTATATATAGTCACCTATACATATACTCACATACACATACATATGTATGTACACATATGTGTAAGTATGTAAGCATTTACAGTTACTAACAGAGAAGGAAAAAGAAAATAATAAGAGCAATGATGAGTAATTGACATCTCCAATGAAAGGAAAGGGGAAGAGGAAAAGTAAGTGAGCAGGGGATTGGGAGACCATTCTAGCCTTTCCTGGTACAGTGTCCAAGAAAACTAAAGTAGAAACATACACAATTCACCTCCCAGTCAAAGACTCTCATGAAGAATGATGAATTCAATGAAAAACTATGGAATGAAGTATTAAGTGCCCTGAAGGGTAGGCCAAAATTCCTGAATAAAGTGGAAGAAACATTCCTGTGTTAAAAAATAGTGAGAATGAGAAAAAGGCATAATAAGATAGAAAGGTCTTATGGGATAGGTTGTGAAATGATTTAAATCCCAAAGAGAAGGTTGTGCTTGATTCTTGAGATAATAAGCAGCCATCAGGGTTTATTGAATAGGAATGTTATAAGGTTAGTCCTTAAATAAAATCACTTTTTATGGTGTGTGAAGTATTGATTGGAGTGGGAAGAAATGATGTAGGAAGACCAATTAGGAGACTTAGGGCAGTAATCCAGTATGAAATGATGAGGTCTTGATCTAGGGTGGTGGCTATGAGTAGAGCAAAGGGGACAAATCCAAGAGATATTGTGGAATTAGAAATGAAAAACTTGACAATTGACTAAATATGTAGGATGAGGGAGAGTGAGGAATCAAGAAAGTTCTGAGGTTGTGAACCTGAACAATTGAAAAGATGGTGTTGCCCTAAGCAAAAGCAATGAACTCAGAAGAGGCGTGGGTTTTGGGAGGAAGATAATGAGTTCTGTTTTAGACATGTCAGTTTTGAATGCTGACAGGATATTTATTCTAAATGTCCATTATGCAGTTTGCAATATGACACTAGGAATCAGGTGAAAGACTAAGGCTAGATCTATAGATTAGGGAATTATCTGAATAGGGTTGCTTTTTAAATCCACAAAAGCTGATGAAGTCACCAAGAGAGATTGTAGAGAAATAATAAAATAGGACCTTTACAGAGCCTTGAAGTATATTCACACTTGAGTGAGATCCAGTAAAGCACAGTGAAAACCATTAAACACTATAAAAATATGAGTTATTATTATTATTTCATAGGTGGTTGCAATCTGCATGTATGGAAAGAGTTCCTCTACCAGGAATATCTCACACTGATAAAATCAGATAATCCTTCCAGTATTTGTAGTAAGTTGCTACTGTAGTACCGTTAAAAAAAAATCCCCTTAAGATCTCTCATATTTCATATATATCTCCTGGGAAATTATCACATTCTGTTTTGTATTGTGATATTTTATGGGTTTTTCATCTTTTCTACTGAATTTTAGAGTTCCATGATTCTAGGGCCCATGTCTTCCTTGTCTTTGTTTCTTATTCAGAGGTTAGCACAACTCCTCATATATATCAAACTTCTGATAAATGTTAGATAGATATTTTAATTGTCATCTATCTATTATCTCTCTATCATCTAACTACATATCTTGTTATAATTTATTTATTCACTTACTTATTCTTTACTCATTTGTCTTTCTACCTATATTAAGGGTTATGATTTCATTGGTGTAGAGAATTCCAGATGTGAAAATTTCCTCCACTGATGCATATCCAAAGTCAGAATCATGACTATGGTTATGCTTTGCTCTGGTCTGGGCAATTTTGAAAATTCAGGAAATTTGCATGAGTGGGGAATTGAAAGGGCTTCTGATGAATTCTTACATTCTTCTATAGACGAAGGTGGGGTAGAGTCTGGTGTTTGGTATTTTAAAACTCCAGTTGACAGAACCTTCAATTGGATGATGAAAGAGGAGACCTTCCATTGGTGGAGTAGCTTTATTCTCTGGCTTCCCTGTGCAGACAATGGAGCTGTCAAGGACCTAAACTCTGGTGGTGTCAAGGGAGGGGGGGAGATGCTGCACCAGAACTCCATATACCTCTCTTCTCAGAATACCTATGGAGAAGGAGAAGCCTGGAGAACAGAGAGAGAGGTTAGAAAAGGCTCTGTCCCTATCCATGATCTGCTTTAGGTATGTTGGGAGTGAGCAAGACCTTTCTAGAGTAGCAGATCTCCCTGGGAAAACCTGTGCATAGGGACACCTCATTTTTAATCCTAAAAATTTGCCTTATCTGGATTTTCAGACTTTCTCTCTTCCCCAGGTTGAGCACTCAGATGTGATAGAAAGCATTATGACTACTCTCTGAGGGAAGAATTTGTATACTCCAGTAATAAATAAACTTTCTATTGCCTCTTGGATCAAATATATACTTATGTATTTAGTTTTTAAAGTCTTTTACAACCTAGCCCCTACCTACCTTTCTAAACTCATTATATATCACTACCTCTCCTGCACTCTGAGATACAGTCAAACTGGTCGTCTCTGTGCTCCTCTTACAGGATATTCCATTTCTAGCCTCCATCCACTGTGTCTGGAACGCACTCCTTCCTCACTTCTACCTCATACAGTTCTCTTCTTCCTTCAACTGCTGCTTTCTTCATGGAGCCTTTTCTGAAGCCACCAGTTGCTAGTGCTCTTCCTCCCAAAGCACCTTGTAAAATACTTTGTATTTATTCATATGTATTTTTTTTTTTACAAAAAGGGAATAGAAAAGGGTTCTCCTCTACCTATCATCTTCCATTTACACCAAATATATATTATGGATACAATTATTTTTATTTGTCTTCCCTAATTAGAGGGATTCATTATAAGTAGAATACACATAAGCTTATTTAAACTGACTGTTATGGTAATAATGGATGTTGAGAGACCTATATAAAACTTGTAAAATGCTTTCTATACATTATCTCATTTGAGTCTCATAACAGCATTATGAGATAGATACTAGAGATATTTTTATCCCCATTTTATAGATTGAACTGGTGTCCAGTGGGGAGTAGAGTCAAGACTTTTAATTAGGGGCCCAAGAGAAAGTACTAGAGAGCAACTGAATGCCATAACAAGAGGATATTAGTAATTCTGCAATGTCAGAAATGTGAATGGTCCAACTATGGGTGAATCCTGGCCATTTATATGCCATGTAGGTATCCTTCATTTGTGTGCCTTGGCTACACAAGATAATGCCAATTCCCTCACTGGTGGTATGTTATCTTGTGGGAGAGTGGTTCTCATAACCTCATTTGCTATGCTGCTTGATTAAATGACCCCTTTTTCTTTTCTTTTTTTTTTTCTTTTTGTATGGGGGAGGGCAAGGCAATTGGGGTTAAGGTCACACAGCTAGTAAGTTTTAAATGTCTGAGGCCAGATTTGAACTCAGGTACTCCTGATTCCAGGACCGGTGCTCTATTTACTGTGCCACCCAGCCACCCCAAATGACCCCTTTTTCATTGATGTAAACTTTGGCAAACTGGTAAAAGTAAGCACATCAGTAGAGGTTTGCAAGCTATGGCCTTAAGTAGGTACCAACATTGAAAATAAATAGCTTTCCAAGGACCCTTATGTAAGTGGAGCCCTGAGTGCTACATATTCATATAGAAAGTAGTATTATAGTAGAACACTGTTTGACTTTTTAAAAATTATAAATTTAAATTCAACAACAATCTTACTTCTTTCCTTCCCACTCTAATTGAGCAAGCAAACAAGAAAAACAAAACCCCAAATCCTATTATATACATGCATAGTCAAGCAAAACAAATCCACACATTGGCTGTTTATTCATTTATGTGTGTGTGTACTTATATTTGCATGTATTTATAATATGTAACATACATATGCATGCACATACACATACATATATATATGTCTCACTCTGCACTTTGAGTTTATGAGGAGATGAAGAGAAAGTTTCATCATAACTCCTCTGAAATTGTGGTTGTTCACTGGGTTGATCAGAGTTTCTGAGTCTTTTAAAATTGTCTTCACAATATTGTTGTTTTTGTGTAAATTTTCTCAAAATTCTTCCTACACCACTCTGCTTCAGTTAGTACAAATACAAGTCTCCCCAGGTTTTTCTGAAACTATGTGCTTCATCATTTCTTACAGTTCAATATTATATCACATTCATAAACTATAATTCTTTTAGTCATTCCCCAGTTGATGGATATACCCTCAGTTTTCAAATCTTTACTATCCCAAAAGGAGCTTCTAGAAATATTTTTGTATATCCCTAGTTAGAGTGTTTTGTTTTAAATTTAGGACTAAACACTCCCTTAATCTACCTTACTCTTATCCCCCCACCCTTTTTCTTTCTGTTTCCCCATTGAATGAAATGTATTTTCATTCCCAACTGTGTGTGTATGTATTCTCCTTTCCTTTGACTAGTTCAAATGAGGGTGATATTGAAGAGGTCCCCTGCCCCCACTTCCTCTTACTTTGTGTAGACTTCTATTTGTACATCCCAATTGTGTGAAATGATTTTCCGCATCCTATTTTTCCCAAACATCTGATCACCTAGGATATTCCTCTTCCCTTCCCATTCCTTCCTTCTTTTATAGCCATCAAAATATAACTCTCTCTATAACCCCTGATTATGATACATTTCTAGGGTGTGCATGTATCATGTTCCAATATTTGAACATAAAAAGTTTATCCCTGTTTGGTCTCTCATGAATGTTTACTCACATTTATGTTGCATGTTTCTTTTTACTCTCATGTTCACATTTCACACTTTCTTTTTTTCTGGAATGCTTGGAAATCTTCTATTTAATTAAAGGTCCATTTCCCCCCTATAGGACTATAGTCAGTGTTTCTGGCTTAGTTATTCTTGGTTGTAAGTCTAAAGAATTTATCTTTTAGAATATTGGGACTAAATCTTGACATTTCTTTCAGGAGGTGACAAATGTGTTCTAAGACATCTGAAAATTTTCTTGATAATTTCTTAGGATATGTCTAGGTTTTTATTTTTGGTCATTGTTCTCAGGTCATCCAGTGATTCTTAAATTATTTCTCCTCATTCCTTTTTTTAGGTCAGTTGTTTTTGCTATGAAATACCTTACACTGTCTTCTTTTTTAAATATTTTGATTTTGTTTTAATATTTCCTGTCATCTCAGGGAGTCATTAGGTTATATTTGATCCATTATAATTTGGGGGGAATGAATGAGGTTTTGTGTTAAGTTGTTAATTCCCTTTGTAATTCTTTCTTTCATAGCTCTCATTCCTTTTTTCCCATTTTCCCTCTAGCATTCTCAATCAGTTTATTTTGGAAAAAAATAACACTTTAAAAACTCTTGATTCATCTCTTCTAGGAATTTCAATTGAACTGCTACCTAAGTCATGTTTTCCTTTGAGCTTTTGCTTGTAGATATTTTAGAGTTGTTCTCTTCATTTGAGTTTATGTCTTCAGCATCATTATAAACATAATAGTTTTTTAGAGAGGATTATTTTTTTGTTTGTTCAGTCATCCAGCCTACTCCTTGACCTTAGACTTTATATTATGGGTAGGCTCTGCACATTTCGGAGGGAATGTCTTCACTGAATCTCTGTTGTGTAGGGTCCCATTGCTGGTTTCTTAGTGTATTGAATGTTGTATTATTCCACAATTTTAGAGACAACTTAGGCTAAGGACCTGCATACTTTCAGTTCTCCCAAAGTGAACTTACCTAGGGCAAAGTCTGATTACTACTGTCCTTGACTGAGTTCTGTAAGTTCCTGAATTTATTTGGGTTTGAGCAATATACAATCTGGGCTTACACTTAGAGTTCCTGTAGGCTACTTCTGGACTTGATCATTATCAACTAGCTATAAAGCTCTGATGTTTCAAAATGACAGAACAAAAGGCTTCTCTTTGGTCTGGGATTTCTCCCCTGGTTATTCCACTGAAGGACTGAGACTGGGCTGGAGCTAGCACTGAAATTCTGTTCTGCGTCTGGGGTCAGAAACAAATAACTTCTGCTTGCTCCTGAACTTGCTCCATGCTGAGTGCACAGCCTCAGGCCTGTGATTGTCCCTCACTGTAGAATGTCACCCCTAGGTACAAGTCAACTCCTGAGTCTGCCCTACATCTGTAATACAGAAGTAGGTAGTGAGTATTTCTAGTTGATACCTCTTTCTTCATCCTGCACCAGGTCATTTCCCTTTGCACTGGATCCTGGACCTCTTCTTGCCCTAATGCATACCTCCTTGCTGCACTACTAGACCCAATCCCCAGTGTCTGCAGATCTTTGTCTTTCTCTCTTCTACCTTGAGCAGGACAAAAAAAAATATTCACTATAATTTTCTCTTTGTTGTTGTTGTTGCAGATTTGCCAATCAGCACTCAGTCTGGTGTCTTTTCTATATCTGAGGGGAGGAGTTGTGAGGTAGAGTTCAGCTATATTCCTTTCTCCAACTCTGTCTTTTTGACTCCACTGCTCAGATCCCCTAGTCTCCAACCCTTAAACTTTGACTGTTTACTGAGTGAGTATATTGGACAGTGAATTAAGCTAATAGTAGGTATTCAAGACTAGAAATAGCTGTATGTTCCATAAATCTAAGTCTACAGTGTTTATCCATAATGTACTTAATACTATTGGTTCATACAGAAAGAATACAAAAACATGTTTTCTGATCATGGTACATGATCACCTAATTTCTTTGCTGTTTGTTTTGTTCTCTCAGAGGCAAAGCATTACATGTGGAAAATAAGAATACTAAAGTATTCATAGGAATGCCAGCATTGTTTAAAAAAAGCGCTTGCACCCCCCCCCCCAATAGCTTTAAGCATTATCAGCAATTAGGGCAAAAAGCAGGACAAAAAGGTCTAAAAACTTTCAAATGCACTAATATTGCTTTGACAGACCTCAAGAATCTTTTGAATATACCCTCAAATGAGTAAATTTGATAATGATACAGAAAAGGTTGGTAGAGCTCCTTTGACCTCCTAAGGGCTGTGTCATTTGAAGGGTTTCTATCTACACTTGAAGGATATTCTCATCCTTCCTGGGGAAATAAGACCAGTCTGGTTAGGTAGAATTAGGTGAATATATGAGATATTCCATCTGTATACTGATATTATATGATTTATATTGTGATTAGCAGGTGGTTGATTATTTTCACAAAAATATATATATTTTTTCATAGTTTCTTTAGGTTATACTTCCTCTCTCACCTAAGTCTCAAGTTTGTAATCTTGTAAGTATTTTATGGATTCCAAATATGACATTTTTGTCTTCATTTCATCAAAGGAAGGATGTCTCTTTATTCTGTATGGACATGGGCTTTAAGGGTTCCTTTATGTGGAACAGAAAAATAGATTGCTTAACAGGGAATGATGTTATACTCTGAAACATGGAACTTTGGACCTCTATCTATAGGCTGAATTGCCCTTATTGATGGCTTACTAAGTCTTGCCAACCCCAGGCTATGGTTTATATCTCTGCCTAAAACCAGAGCCTATGTGGACATCTTGACATCTACCTTGCCACTATTGCCCTCCTTCTTGTCGGATATTTAGAAGCCATCTTTCTTCATTATTATTAACTCAGCTTTAGAAATTTGTCCCAATGGTGAATATGAATTCATCTAAACCACTATATCTAGTTGACCATAATCCATGCTCCATATTCCATCCAGGCACTTGGGCCTATTGAGATATCTTGCCATCTGTCTTGATGCTACTTCTTTTTCTCTTGGACTTTTCACCTCCTGCTTTGGGAAAAATAGTCAAATCAATATTCTCATTGCTACTGAAACTTCAGGTGATACTATCCTGTGTCACTATCTCTTTGAATGCCCAAAGCAAACCTCAGCTTCCTTGCCTTAAATACCTTGTTAGATGTATTGACCTCCTGTGTTAGAAAGTAAGTTCCTTGGGGGCATGAGCTGTCTCACTTTTGTCCTCATATCCCCAGTTGCTATCATAGTGCCTGGCACATAATAGGCTTTAATAGTTTTTTTTTTTTAATTCAACTAAAGCTTACTAATTCAAATGTAGTCTCACTGTTTCCAGATAAACAAATGTCATTGGTTTCTCAGATATATACAAAAATTGGGAAATAGAGATTGCTAGTTTTATCAGAATGATTTGGTGTAACTCTTTCCAGCTATGCAAATTATAACAAATGAGGAATTATTCATCCTCAGATATCTGAAAACCCTGATAATAGGGAACAATATCATCCAGAGTCAATGTTTCTGTCAAGTAGTCTCTGATTATTAAAACCACTAAGAATGGTTTTAGAATAAAGTCTCTAAGGAAGAATAGAATCACTTGAAAGATGGAATCAAGAGAAAAGGAAAACAAATGTCTTCCTGTAGTAGACATCTTGAAACTGTAATAATTAGATGTGATTTAAGATCTGAGCAAAAACCGAGACCGTGAACGAAGAGACAAATTTCTGTTTGTTCTTTAGAGGGAGTAGATATTATTTATAAGAAAGCTAAGGAAGGGTGTTTGTTTGTTTTAAGATTTCTGCTTGTAAGAGACACTGAAAATCATTATGGTGCTATAGTGGCTTAGAGAGGCATAACTATTAAGTTTCTTAACTGTGCTCCAGAGAAAAGTCTTTATACCTAAAGAGCATTTGTAAATACCCCTAGATATAATGTTATTTATCCCTAGGCCCCCATTTAACAACCTGTGCCTTAAATCTAGACTTTCAAACTAATAAGTGCATTGTCTCTATCATGACTCAATATATTACTATCCATTTGTGTATTTCTCCATAGGGAGGAGTCATGCTGGTTATGGTACATTGAACAGGGTGATGAAATTATAGTTAGAGGCTCTGGGTTCAAATGCTAGCTTTGTCACTTAGTAACTATAAGTCACTTAACTTCTCTGAGCCTTGATTCCCTCATCCATAAAATGAAATGTTGAACAAGATAATTGCCTAGGACCCTTCTAGAGTTGAAACTATAATCCATTTACTTTTTCCTTTCTTACCACCCTGATTACAAAGGATAGTAGCATTAATATCCCATTTATCCTGCCTCATCTTTTCAAGTATGGCTAGGGTGACCCCTTGTTTTCTTTTATAGTTTCAGAGAGCTTTCTCCCTCACTAATGATCTTTCTAATGCTTTAATTTCCCCAGTCCTAGGCTATAATGCTATTTGAACTGTGAAATAACTCAATATGAGGGAAAATTAAAGAAATGTATTTTCTTGAAGATAATGCTAAAAAGAAGCATAAATATAATATCATAAGAGTGGCAATGTTATTATAATGTTATATATTATAAGAGTTACAATGAGCAACTTTTAATTAATCATAGTATAGGTCAAGGATCACATTGAAAGGACCAGAATTTCCTATCTATAGGTATGTCTTTCCACCAATATATCTAATAATCTTTTTATATTTATGAACTGTTGTGGTGGAAAAAGGACTAATTCTTCACTTAATCTATACTTCCTTTAATTTCTCTTTCTTCCTCTGCCCATTCCTTTCTGTTTCCCTGTTAAATTAAGTGTATTTCTGTACCATACTGTATGTAGGTATGAGTTCTTCCTTCCTTTTATCAGTTGAGATGAGAATGAAGTTTAAGTGCTAGCTGCTACTCCCAACCCTTCTCCTTGTTTGTAAAGACTTCTAGAGTACACCCTAATTATAAGAAAATTTACCCTAAACTTATTTTCCCTTCCTCCCATATATTTCTCTTCCATTCCTTTTCCATTTATTTTTTAAACAATTTATCTTTTTGTTACATTTTAAGTTCCTAACTATCCCCCCCCACCCTGCACCAGAGAGGGCTACTATTTGACATAGATTTATAAATATTAAACAATACTATATTAGGCATACTTCTGTTGATCAGTTCTTTTTCTGGAGATAGATAGCATTAGCCTTCATAAGTCCTATGTAATTGATTTAAGTATAATACTCAGAATAAGGTCAAGATTTAACAGAACCATTTACAGGTCTTCTGTGTAAATACTCTCCTTTTATGACACCTGATGGTGATAGGGATCAGAAGGGGAGGTGGAGGAGGACAAGGAGGAGAAAGAGGAAGGAGGAGAAGGTGAAGGAGGAGAGGGAAGAGGATGAGGAGGAGAAGAAGAAGGAAACAACACATTTCCCAAGTAAAACTGCATCTGGGGCTATCACTGGTCATCTTGACCTATATCTTGTCACTGGATTCCAATGACTCTGGAGAAGAGAGTGACTTTGTGTAACTCTGCCTCACTTAAATCCAGTTCACTTGTAAGTCAAGACATCACCATCCTGATGTCACTGGTGCTCTTCAAGAATGAAGGACAAACAACAATCTGTGAATAGTAGCAGTTACCCCTTGGGGATCCAACTGTCCAGTTCTAGTTGGGAATGACTGCAGGAGACATCAAGAAACAATAAAACAAAGTCAAAAGAATGAAAAAGCGGGACAAAATGTGAAATATCTCACTGGAAAAACAACTGACCTGGAAGAGAAATCAAGGAGAGACAATATAAGAATTATTGAACAACCTAAAAGTCACAATCAAAAATAGAGCCTAGGCATCATATTTCAAGAAATTATCAAGGAAAACTGCCTTGATATCTTAGAACTGGTGGGTAAAATAGAAAGAATCCACTGATCACCACCTGAAAGAGATCCCAAATGAAAACTTCCAGGAATATTATAGCCAAAATCCAGAGCTTTCAGGTCAAAGAGAAACTACTTCAAGAAGCCAAAAATAAAACACTCAAATATGTTGAAGTTATAGTCAAAATACCCCCAAATTTAGCAGCTACCATGTTAAAGGAGCAGAGGGCAAAGGAGTTAAGATTACAACCAAGAATAACCTATCCAGGAAAAATAGTATAATCCTCTAGAGGAAAAAAAAGATCTTTAATGAAATAGAGGACTTTAAGGCATTCCTGATGAAAAGACCAGAGTTGAATAGAAAATTTGACTTTCAAATACAAGACTTGAGAGAATCATGAAAAAGTAAACATGAAGAGAAACCATAAGGGACTAAAGAAGTTTAAATTGTTTACATACCTATATGGGAAGATGACACATGTAACTTCTAAAATCTTTAACATTATTAGGACAGTTAAATGAATGAAAAAGAGGGATTCACTGAAAGAAAGGGAAAGGTAGAGGAAGAATGGGTAACATTGTCTCACAGAAAAGAGGTGTGCAAGGATGAGCTTTTACAGTGGTGAGGGGAAGTGATGGCAGGGTATAGAGGTGAGCAATGCTTGAACCTCACTCTTATCTAAATTGGTTTAAAGAGGAAAAAATACATATATGCACTCAATTGGGCATAGAAATTTATCTTACCTGACAGAGGAGTAGAAAGGGAAAGGGATAAGTGAAAGGGGGAGGTGACAAAGGGAAGGTAGAGGTAAGAATCAAAACAGACTTTAGAGAAGAGAAGGGATAAAAAAAAGACAAGAAAAAATAGAAGAAAATAGTATGAAGAGAAAAGTATATTAATAACTATAACTACAAATGTGAATGGTATGAATTCACCTGTAAAATGGATGTGAATAGCAGAATGTATTAGAAGCCAAAATCCAATAATATCTTGATTACAAGAAACACAGTTGAAACAGAGTCCTGCACAGAGCTAAAATAAGGGGATGGAGCAGCTAAAGTAAAAGAGACAGGGATAGGAATCATGCTATATGATATAACCACAAAATAAATAAGAAAGAAGTTAATAATGAGATGGATAGAATCTTAGAAATGTTAGATATGATGAACCTCTGGAGAAAATTGAATGAAAATAAAAATAGATAAACATTTTTCTCAACTGTATATGGTACCTTCCTAAAAATTGGCCATGTATCAGGGCACAAAATACTCACAACCAAATGGAAAAAAAATTAAATATACCTTTTTCAGATCATACTGCAATAAAAATCACATTCAATAATGGTTCAAAGAACCAATAATAGAGACTATCAAGAATTTCCTTCATGAGAATGAAAACAATGAACAACATACCAAAATTTTTGGGATGAAGTTAAGCAGTAGTTAGGGGAAAATTTATATCTCTAAACATGAATGTCAATAAAATAGAGGAAGAGCAGATAAATAAATTGGGCCTGCAACAACAACAAGAAACTAGAAAAAGAATAAATTTTAAATCCCCAATTAAATACCAAAATGGAAATCTTGGAAAGCAAAAGAGAAATTAATAAAATTAAAAACTAGCAACAACAAAAACAAAAATAATAACAATTGAACTAATATATAAAACTAGGAGCTGTTTGGGCTTATTTTATTTAAAAAAAAAAGAAGAAAATCAAATTACTAGTACCCAAAATAAAAAGAGTGAATGCACCACCAACAAAGATGAAAGCAATTATTAGAAACTATTCTACCAAATTATATGCCAGTAAAACTGACAATCTAAGTGAAATGGATGAGTATTTACAAAAAAAAATTTATACTTCCCACATTAACTGAAGAGGAAATAGAATACATGAATAACCCTATCTTCAAAAAAAAAAGTTGAGCAAGTCTTAAATGAGCTCCCCCCCCAAAAAAAAAATCATTAGCAACAGACAGATTTACAAGTGAATTCTAACAAACATTTAAGGAGCACTTAATCCCAGTATTATATGAACTATTTGAAAAAATGAACAAAGAAGGAGTCCTACTGATTTCCTTTTGTGACACAAATATGGTTTTGATACCTAAGCCAGGAAGAGCAAAAACAGAGAAAAAAGAAATATAGACCAATTTACCATGAATATACATGCAGAAATTTAAATAAAATACTAGCAAAGAGTTTACAGCAACATATCACAAAGAACATACACTATGACCAGGTGTTTTTTATAGCAGGAATACAGCACCAACAGCAAGCATTATCTGTAATAGGTATAAATTTGAAACCTTCCCAATAAGATCAGGGTTGAAGTAATGATATCCATTATCACCACTATTATTCAATATTGTACAAAAATGCTAGTAATAGCAATAAGAAAAGAAGAAGAAATTGAAAGAATGAAAATACACAATTCTTAGTCTTTGCAGATGATGTGATGGCATGCTTTGAGTACCCTTAAGAATTAACTGAAAAAACAAGTTGAAATGATTTGGAGGTTATAAAGTAAACCCATACAAATCATCTCCATTTCTATATATTACTTTAAAAAAAACAGCAGGAAGAGTTAGAAAGAGAAATTCCATATAAAACAACTACAGACAATACAAAACATTTGGGAGTTTACTTGCTCAGACAAACCCAGGGAGAATATGAACACAGTTACAAAACACTTTTCACACAAATAAAGCTAGATCTAAACAATTTAGAAAAATATTAATTGCTCATGGGAAGGCTGTGTTTTACTTTTAGGTTTTCCTTGAAGATGTTTTAGAGTCACTCTCTTCTTCTGGGTTTATGTTTTGAGTATCCCTGTCACCAGAATAGCTTTTGTTTGATTAGTTTTTGTTTGTTTCTTCATTCTTCTAGCCTATTTCCTTACTTCAGATTTGAATTTAGGCCTAGTTTTTGTGGACCTATTGCTGTTTTCTCAGGCATATTAAGTATTATATTATTTCAGGACCACAAGGCTGGGTGTTGGTAGGCTTTCAGTATGCCCAAGGTGGTCTGATACATGGCAAAGTATTCTGCTTTCTTAGATTTGAACTTTGCAAACCTGGACTGAGTTTAGATCTGAGCAAAAGTAGACTGATGCTGGCCCTACTCCTACCAACCAACTATGAAGCTCTGCCTATTTAGAGAAACAGAACTATAGTCTCTATCTTGTTCTGGGATTTCTGCTCTGGTTATTCTTTTGCGGGTTTCCAGTTGGGCTAGAAGCTAGGACTAATACCCTAGGTTCAGAGCCACACTGCTAGTGATCAATTCTAAACTTCTTTCTTGATGGTACACAAATTAGGTTTAGGTATACAAATTAAACTGCTCCTCACTCAAAACCTAACTCTTGGTTTAAGTTCTGTTCCTCAATCTTCCCTGGATTTGTGACCTGGAAGTGGGTATTTTGTATCAAAACTGCCAGTTGGAAACTTCCCATAGAACCTGCATGATGACATTCCAATATCTGTCTGGAATTTATCTTGTCTTTGGTCACAATTTCTGAGTGCCACTTGGCACCTGGTGTCTACAGACCTTTCTGTCTTTCTATATTGTCCTATGCTGGAAAGGTGATATACTGTGATTTTTTTTTCTTGGATTTCCTGATCAGGATTCTATCAGGTGCATTTTCTAGATTGGTTTGAAAAAGTTTTGGAGGGGAAGTTCCCTGTGCTTCTTGCTGCTACTCTGCTATCTTGCCTTTGCCTACCCTATGTATTCCTGACACATGTACCTTTACATGTGTTCTCTGATTGCAGTGTTCTACGCATAGGCCTTTTCATGTGTGTTTCTTGGTCATTTAAGTTTTCTGCATGTCAGCACTTCCACCCCTGAAAATATGGTAAATTGTGAGACAGTGTAAGCCTGTGAGAGTGAGCAAATCTTTTTTTATTATATATTTGGTTATGCTATTTTATCTGAGCTCATGTGTATTTCTGGTTGCCTTAAGAAGAGCAAACATATTGATGAAGCGTCATGAGTTGTAGATTCCAGTGGGCATTTATTCACAGAGTACTTCTAGTTAGGGGTGGCTTTCTTGGGGCCCATGTTTGACAGAAATCTTGGGTACTACATAGCACTGAGGTAAAAGTATGCCTGCAAGCATGAGAATGTGCTTAAGTCAAGACTAGGATGAGGAGGTCAGAGCTATATATACATGGGCCAAGGAAGGAACTGTCCAAAAAGACATTTGTTTTTACAATTTGACCCAAGTGCAAAAACAATTAGATTCTTTTCTGACCAAGAAGCTCTTTCTACTTGTTCTGTTTTACTTCAGAGCCTGATAAATTGGAGCCCTTATAGGTAATCAAAGGAAGATCTTTCAGCTGGGGAGGCTAAAATCTTTCAATGCATCCCAATGAGGGAAAATCAATCTTGGGAAGTTGGTCCCTTAAAATATGAAATTGTAGCTCATGTTAAAGATTTTCAATTTTTCTCTTGATCCTTTGAAATGTGAGCTCAGAACACTGGCTTTTAACTCCTCCCTGGCTTTCAAAAGCATGGAGAAGTATTCAATCAAATTATGGGTCCTATATATGCATATTTTATTGGTAGTTCTTCCCTTACACAAACATCATGGGGAGAATAAGGGAGAAGTATGATAGGAATATTTTCTAGGATTCCAATCACCTGAGCTACATGAATTCACTGAAAAATTTCAGTGGATTTTTTTTAACTAACGCTGCATTAGAAAGAGCCATAAAATTGAGTAAATCAAAATCCAAAGACATTTCCTTCCTTCCTTCCTTCCTTCCTTCCTTCCTTCCTTCCTTCCTTCCTTCCTTCCTTCCTTCCTTCCTTCCTTCCTTCCTTTCTTTCTTCCTTCCTTTCTTTCTTTCTTTCTTTCTTTCTTTCTTTCTTTCTTTCTTTCTTTCTTTCTTTCTTTCTTTCTTTCTTTCTTTCTTTCTTTCTTTCTTTCTTTCTTTCTGTATTCTCTGTTGTGAGGATATGATACAGGTTTCAAACAACTGGAACATGAATACTATGAAACTAAGTGAATATCTAAACTATTAGGAAGATTTCCAACAACAGCAACACAAATGATATTTGAAATTATGTGAGTGGCCTTCTAATTCAAACTGGCCTATAAGACTAGGTTATATTATCAAAATTATGGGAGTACCTTTACATTCTGTGCCTTTTTCCTCTTCCTCTCAACCTTTTTAAGGAAATTAAAATGCATCAGGTTCTTTTTTAAAATTCATTTCTTCCTCGTGGAAGAATATATCTTCAATTACACAATGTTTCTAATTTAAGCAAATTAATGAGTTTCAGAGATCTTCCTTTTTCATTTAGACAGTTACCTACCTAACAATTGGAACTGACCAAAAATGGAAAAGTCTGACTCAGAAAGAAATAAACTTCCTATCACTGAAAATATTCAAGAAACATCTGGATAATTGTCATGCTGGAGATATTGTAGAGGAAATTTTTGTGTATAGATAAAAGGTTGAACAAGATTTATTTGTTGTTATTGTTGTTTTTTAATTAAACTTTTAATTAACAAACTTTTCTTTTTACTCCTTCCCCCTTAAAAAAAAGAAAAAAGAAAACCATTATTATAAATATGCATAGACAAAGAAAACAAATCCCCAGATTGGTCATGTCCAATAATTTATGTTTCATTCTGTGTATTTAATCCATCTCTTCTCTTTCAGGAGGTGGATAGCATTTTTAATCATTGGACTCTGGAATAGTGGTTAGTCAGTCATTGAATCGATAAAAGTTCTTAAGTCTTTCAAAGTCATTCATTTTTATAATGTTGTTGTATAAATTGTTCTGCCTCTGCTCACTTCACTAATGCAACAGTTTATATAAACATATACAAATACATATATACACATACACACATAGTATACATACATACAGATAGATCATTTATATCAATGGGTGATTTTCTTTTTCTTTGATGTCTAAATTATGGTCCTAGTAGTGATATCTCATGAGATAATATTTATAAATTGCTTAGCACAGTGACTGGCATATAGTAGGCACTGTATAAATGCTAGGTGTTATGAATACTATTATTTTAAAGGCATCTAGGAGGTACATTGGGTAGACAGTTCGGCCTGGAGTCAGAAATACCTGAGTTCAAATCCAACTATTGGCACTTTCTACCTGTTTGACCTTGGACAAGTCACTTAAACCTCTTTGCTCAGTTTCCTCAACTACAAAATGGGGATAATAACATCTTCCAAGCTTGTTGTGAGGATCAAATGAGATAACATTTGTAATTTGTGTTTGTACAATGCTTGGTACATAGTAGGTGCCATATAAATCCTAACTACAATAATAAAATTTACCATTATTATTATTAACCACTGAGCTCTTTGCAATTTTAACATTATAGAATCAGAGTGCTATAGCTGCAAAGAACTTTAGAGATCATCCAGTCTTTTCTTATTTCGTAGATGAGGAAAAGGGATCATAACCGTGAAATGATTTGCCAAAGGTCACATAACCAGTAAGTGACAAAACAGGCTCCAACACAGGTATTCTTGTTCAAAGTTCACAACTCTTCCAACTATATTACATTGAAATCATATTTGAAATGACTAGAGGTGCTATGTTCAATGGTCCTTTGGTAATTCAAAAAATCATCCTTAAATCTATTTTTGAAACTTGAAATCTTCCTATATTGGATTATTTTTAAAGTGAGTCCTACTCATAATATAGCATAAAATAATAAAAAAAGACCACATGCATTAAGGCTATGATGTCTTTTAAAGTTGAATATGATCCACATCCAGAGAAAGAACTACAGAGTCTGAATGCAGATTGAAACAAACTACTTTTGCTCTCTCTCTTTTGTGTTTTGTTTTGTTTCATTCCGTCTTTCTCATTGTTCACTCCATTGGTTATAATTCTTCTTTGCAACTTGACTAATGTTTGATGTGAAGGTATTTGTAGAACCTATATTGGACTGCATGCCGCCATCGGGAGAGAGGGGAGAGGAAAGGGAGGGGAAGAAAATTTGGAACTCAAGGGATTGTGGAACTGAATGTTGTAAACTAAAAGCAAATAAATAAAATTTTTTAAAAGACTTATAAAACCTAAAAAAAAGTGCAGTTGAATAAAGAAATGAACAAAGGATAATACTGGGGTTGCTACTACACGCTCTTTAAAGGGATATATGATATCCCTTTATATCCCTATGATATAAAAGTTTAGGGATTATTAACCAAACCTGGGAGTGGCAGGCTAATTCTGTTATACTCTTAGTTTTGCTATATGCTGCCAGGTAAACAATGAGTTCTGTTTATAGGTATATTCATATCTCTTCTACCACTGTTGATAACTGAGAAAGGTGTGTTTATAAATATACAACCTACTCACTGATGCTTCTATAGCAAAAAAGCAAATTTCTTTGATTTTTATATTTATAAATACATAAGTATGATATTTGGGATAGTATACAATTTAATATAGTATGCCATATCAAAATTAGCAAAACCTTGTTGAACTCTTACTGTATATAAAAAGAATATTTTTCGAGCTATCATATCATATAAAAAGAAAATGAATACTTTGATCCTAAAACTAAAGACTCTTACAAGGGCAGCATGATCTATATGTGATCTATCCATCTATAAAAAGGTAAATAAGTAATCAAGGCAACATATAGTAAATGGTAATAGATGCTATGTAAGATGGGTCTTTTGAGATGGAAGAGATGACCATGTACAGGAAGTATAAGGATATGGAGAGATCAAGGAAGGTCATAGGTAAATTGATACTTGAGCTAGGCCTTGAAAGATAATTAGGAGTCAAAAAGTAGATGAAAGGAATGACATTGTATAAACAAATCACAAATGAAGGAATGTTCAGTGTCTTCACGGGATGGTTAGTTTACCAGTCCAGTTAGATCAGAGAGTTTTTGAAAAGAAGTTGTAGAAAAGTTTTTCAAAGTTTTGGGGGGCATGATACAAGAAGAATATGGAAAGAGCAAGTAGGCAATTTTACTTCTAAAAGTAAACAAAATTATCTGAGTTTAAGAGGTGGAAGAGCCTAGAACTGACTGGCAGCAGGAAGAGTTTCTGCATCAAAGATGACCATCAATGGTATGAAGAGTGCAAGGTATGAACAGGTTGGCTATAATCCCTTGGAATTGTCCAAAACATCCTATGTGACCTCTGCTGACCTCATCAGTATTGATGTTCATGATGGCAGAAGTGTGCTTTTGGGATAGAGATTAATGGCAGTATATAACCTTCAGAAAAGAGAGCAATGCTTGGGAAGCTGGGGTGGCATTATAAGCTGGTGCATCATCTCCTTGTACTTACTGTAATCTGAAACAGATTCCAACATCCTTTGGAAGACATTTAGTCATCTACCTTATGTTGTCTAAATTAGTCTTAAATTTTTCTCCTTTATACATTGCTACCAGTATGGTACCCCATGGAAAACAAACAACTCTTTCCTAGAAAGGGCTGGGGGTGGGGGTGAGGAGGGGGACCTTCAGGGAGGAATTGTTGGGAAAGTGTTTTGCTTTTAGAAACCAATAGGTGGAGGGGCAGCCAGGTGGCTCAGCGAGTAAGCCACCAGCTCCAGTGTTGGGATGCTGCACCACACCCAGAAATAACTGGCCGTGTAACCTTGAGCAAGTTACTTAACCCTGATTGCTTAAAAAAAAATAAAGAAAAGAGAAACCAATAGGTGGGATTGTTTAGGGATCATTTGCTTTCTAATAATGGCAGAAAAGCTTAGTATTTCTCATCTTTATTTTCTTCTATATTCAGGCACTCATTTATAATGTCAGTGCATGACTCATTGCTTGTTTTCCTTTTAGCTGTCTTTCTTTCTTTTCCTTTTACCTTTCCTAAGTTTCTCCCGCAGTGGTGCCTACAATATGTTGTGTTGTTTTTGTTTTTTTATCCTTAAATTATAGCCCTAAGGCCATTTATCTGGTCAAAGATCCTTTGTGAGACTTTTAGGCATCTACATCACATAAACCAGGTTAGTTTTTTTTTCCCCTAAAAAGCAATAAAACTATCACTGAGGCTTATTAGGTTCAGGGGAATAACACTAAAACTACTGGCACTGACAAACCTGTAAAAAAGAGAATGGAAGGAAGAGACACATCTGAGAGCTATTTTATAGAATTAAGAAAACTCAATAACTCCTGCCCTTACATCTCTCTGGGAGAGCTTAACTAAACAATTATTGAACTTATAGTACTACCTCTATACTTATTAACAATTCCTGGAAGCCTCACATCCATCTTTCTTGGATAATTCTCAACTTCTTATTAGAGTATAGATGTGAACTGATTGTTTAGAAATTCCTGTTCTAACTAACTTTCCATATCAGGGAGAGACTGCTAAATTTCTCTCCTAACTCCTTATACTGATGAAATTATAGGTCTAGTTTTTTCTCTCTCTAAAGACTTTCTTATAACTTCTTTATTTGTAATGATTGCTACATAAAGAGAGAAACCCAATTGATCTCTTTGCCTCCATTCTTTTTCTTTTCAATTCCAACTGGCAAGTGATATTCCCAAAGCACAACTTGGGCTGTCACCTACTGCTCAGGAAGTTTGAGAAGCCCCCTATTGCCTCTGGCACAGAGTGTAAATTCTTCTGTTTGGTATTTCAGACACTTCATAATCTGGCTCCAATTTATCTCTCCAAGCTGGTAGAATACAGCACTCCTTCTGTATACTGTTGTTTCCCTTCTTGACATTCATGTTCTGTTTCTGAGCCATTCTACACTCAGTTTGTTTCCTATTTTTGGCATCATCTCTCTTCTTACCTCTTCATCTTAGAATCTTTAGCTCACTTCAAAACTAAATTCAATCTCTGCCTTCTAAGAGAAGACTTTTCCAAATGTCATTGTTTCCCATCCTTCCCCAAATCACCTTATTGCTTATATTTTTCATTTATTTATCTGTGCACATATTGTATTCTCCCCTGTCCCCTACCACCCCATTTAAATTCTTTGAAGACATGGAATCTTGTTTTTGCCTCTGCATCTCTAGTATCTAGTACTGACTGGTAGATAGTAGATACTTAATAAATACTTATCGAAATCAAAATAGGCACAGAATTGTGTGAACTCTTATGCCAGAGCTCAGGATCAGGGATGTTTTGCCTTATCTTGACTTGTTATTTGATGATGCAAGAGTTGTTGCAGGGTCCACATGGGCAATCAAGAAGATTAATTTTAGTGATAAATCCAAGGGCTTCTGTGAATCACAATCAACAACTTTCAGCTTTGACTGAAACTAGGGCTTAAGTAGGGAAGAAACTAGTGGGTAGGACACAATATAGGACACATTTTCTCTTCTCTGTCAGGAGAGTGAACCATTAGATAAATGGCATTGGGGAAACTGCAGTGAAGTTTCCAGTGTACAATTTTGGAAAGGAGAAAGAAATAAAAGAAGAAATAGAAGCTGGGAGCAAGGAAGGCAGGAAGGATGGAAAGAGGGAAGGGGAGGAGGCAGAAAGGAAGAAAGAAAGAAAGAAAGGAAGAAAGAAAGAAAGAAAGAAAGAAAGAAAGAAAGAAAGAAAGAAAG
>NW_027187327.1:7389082-7389797 GCF_028583685.1 Petaurus breviceps papuanus
GAAAGAAAGAAAGAAAGAAAGAAAGAAAGAAAGAAAGAAAGAAAGAAGGAAGGAAGAAAGGAAAAGAAAAAAGAAAGAAAGAGAAAGGAAAGAAGGAAGGAAGAAGGCAAGCAGTCATTAAGGAAGGCAAGAAAGAAGAAAGAAAAGAAGGAAAGGAGGAAGGAAGGAAGTATGGTCTCTCTTATATGAATCTCCTATAAGAGAAAGATCCCTTGGGAGTGTTTATCCCCAACCATCCACTCACCAGGACAGCCTAACTCCACCAAAGCTATATCATGAAATAAAATTGCAGATACTATCTGATTCTTTTTTCTCTCATGTTGATGTCTCTGGAATATATTTCTGTCACTCTCCTCTTCGAAGAGAGAAGATCAAAAGGCCATATTCTTGGAGAAGGCAAATCATAAACCTGATGACCTACTAAAGTATTTTGGAACAGATAAAATCAAAATAAACTTGTGCCCTTGAAGTCTGAGAATGAAGCAGATGTTATTGCAAATGACCATGTTTTAAATGTATATCGCTGCCATTTGGACATCAGTGAAGAGGAATAGGATCACCTTTTTTTGTGGGTCCTAGTTAAATACCTGCTATTCTGCCCTGATCAGTACTCAGCTAATAAGAGTTTATTGAGTATTTATTTGGTGCAGAAAACTGTATTATGAGGTTGTATCAGCAATGCCATATTCACAATGCCTATAGAGATTACAAATAT